>NC_090788.1:20110000-20322500 GCF_040054535.1 Antennarius striatus | reverse complement strand
GGTTAGGGTTAGGGTTACGGTTAGGGTTAAGGTTAGGGTTAGAGGTTAGGGTTAAGGTTAAGGTTAAGGTTAAGGTTAGGGTTAGGGTTAGGGTTAAGGTTAAGGTTAGGGGTATGGTTTAGGGTTAAGGTTAAGGTTTAGGTTAGGGCTTAGGGTTACGGTTACGGTTAAAGTTAGGGTTAGGGTTAAGGTTAGGGTTAGAGGTTAGAGGTTAGGGTTAGGGTTAGGGTAAGGGTTGGGGTTAGGGTTAGGGGTTGGGGTTAGGGTTAAGGTTAGGGTTAAGGTTAGGCTTAGGGTTAGGGTTAGGGTTAGGCTTAATGTTAGGGGTTCGGGTTAGGGTTAGGGGTTAAGGTTAGGGTTAGGGGTTAGGGTTAGGATTAGGGTTGGGCTTTAAGGTTGGGGTTAGGGGTTAGGGTTTAGGTGTAGGGTTTAAGTTAGAATTTAGGGTTAGGGTTAGAGTTAAAGTTAGGGTTGAAAGTTAGGGGTTAGGGTTAGGGTTAGAGGTTAGGTTTAGGGTTACGATTAGGGGTTGGGGTTTAGGGTTAAGGTTAGGGTTAAGGTTAGTGGTTTGGGTTTCGGGTCAGGGGTTAGGATTTCGGGTTAGGTGTTAGGGTTAAGGTTAGGGGTTAGGGTTAGGGTTAAGGTTAGGGTTAGGGGTTAGGGTTAGAGGTTAGGTTTAGGGTTAGGGTTAGGGTTAAGGTTAAGGTTAAGGTTTATGGTTAGGCTTAGGGGTTGGGGTTTAGGGTTAGGGTTTAGGGTTGGGGTTAGGGTTAAGGTTAGGGTTAGGGGTTAGGGTTAAGGTTAGGGTTAGGGTTTGGTTTAGGGTTAAGGTTTAGGGTTAGGATTAGGGGTTGGGGTTTAGGGTTAAGGTTAGGGTTAGGGGTTAGGGTTAAGGTTAGGGTTAGGGTTTGGTTTAGGGTTAAGGTTAGGGTTAGGGTTAGGGGTTAGGATTAGTGAACCTCGAATTTCAAATGTCAGGGTTAGGGTTAGGGTTAGGGTTAGGGGTTTGGTTTAGGGTTAAGGTTTAGGGTTAGGATTAGGGGTTGGGGTTTAGGGTTAAGGTTAGGGGTTAGGGGTTTGGGTTTCGGGTCAGGGTTTAGGGTTTAGGGTTAGGTGTTAGGGTTAAGGTTAGGGTTAGGGGTTAGGGTTAAGGTTAGGGTTAGGGTTTGGTTTAGGATTAAGGTTAGGGTTAGGGTTAGGGTTAGGATTAGTGAACCTCGAATTTCAAATGTCATTATAAAGACAAAATCAAATCAAGAAGTTATGACAGATTATCATCTGGGACTATGAATCTGTGTGTAGTAAAATACAATTTTGTAAATGACGTATTTCTGTTAGGAAAAGGTGGAAAATCTTCATCTGGGAATGAATGAAAGGCAGTATTACTTCCTAGCATTTTGTGAAGAATAATCAACAACTCACAAGTAGTTTTACTTTCCAAATATTACTTTGGTTTCATCGAAGCCCGACATGAGATATTGTGGACATTCTTGTCCTGATTTGAACGACTGCATCCAAACAAGCGTGGGTCTGACTGGGGTACAATATCTCACGCAACTGAATCACTGTGGGTAAATTAAAAAACAAAGTCTGCTCAGAATTTCCTCACTTCCACCCTGCATTCCTTCTTTAGAACTCTAGCGGACAAGATTAGTCTATTCTGGGTTTTAGGATGCGTCCTCCTCTTTCAAAGGGTTTAGTGTGTCTGCATTAAACTCAACATGCTCTTTCCCGCCTACGAAGCACACAGTAGACTGCTGTATATAGAAAGGTTCTCTTTCTGGATGGCTGCCTATTGAAGTGGGATAAGCCATAAGCCCTCAGTAGTTTCAAATAGGCTTGGGACAGCGCCACAGCAAAGCACATCTCTATGTTACTGCTATTTTTGAGTTTTAACATAAACTGAAAGACGGTCTTTCTGCGGGACTGCAGAAAACAGGGTAAGGTATATTTTTCAACTTGAGTAAATAAAGTGCATTTCTTGTTTTTATTTTGGTGACACAGAAAAATCCTAATTTATACGCAGCTTAACCTCAAAAACCTAACATCTATAATCCATGATGCATAAATAGTTGTATAAACCTATAAAAAATTTCATACGGTGTGCAATCATGTATAAAAGTGCTCAACTTCTCTCCACTCATTTTGTTCATTTAAATAATGAAACATCACTTTGGTTCTGAAGTGAATGCAGTAACAACTTGCTGAATGCTGGACTCAAGAGAGCCAGAAGCTATAATTCACTCTGCATTCTGAAAATCATTTCCACACCCATGCAACTGCTTATTAGAGAACAAACTGAGTGATCAGCGACAATGAATCTTTAAACTACATCAGGAAAAAACATTTTCAGTCTGAAAGTGAGTCCTAATGTGCATCTTTAGTCTTCATCTTTTTATCCATTATGAGTGCAGGAAGCACCCTAACATTCATGATAAACCTCACAACCTTCCAGGTAAACCAGTAATTCTACCGTATAAATCTGTTACTGATTCTTATGTAATAAATAGTAACAACTTATGTAATAACTTGTGTTTTTGTTTAACAGTGTTTATCTAGTTATTTCACTGTTTCATTCCATACTTAAACATGAAGTAAATGGACAAATGAGAATTATGTGTCGCTCACGAAGTGTCTCATGAGCTGTTATCATGATGGAAATATTTGTGTGTAGAATGGATGTAATTTAGGTTTTGAAGGATTCTAAATAATTCCTAACAGAAACATTAATTAAACCCAAGGGTAAATGAAACCTTTTTTCATCATAGCTGCTCATCTTTAGGGCAGTTTGATCATTTGTGAAACAGAATCAATGTCATGCTTTTGACAGATGTGTCTTTGTGGTTGTACTGCCATGAGGAAGAAATGATGTCTGTTTCTTGTGATAATTTTTTTAAAACTTGTATCGCAGCTCTTCAGACATACCTGATGAACATTAAGTTGTGTTCCACCAACATGGTGTTTTGTGGGGCTGAGGGATTGTGCTCAGTTCTTGCACAGCTCCATTTGAGCTTTTCTATTTACCAATACATTGTTATTTTGATGTGTTTATTACTCTTTTTTTTAAACAAATTTGAAATAAGAGGTTACATTTATTTTGCATTTATATTTTATTTGTCAAGTGATATTATTACTGTAATTGTATTGATTATATATCTGTATAAAATTTGTAAAACAGACAATCATTTAACCAGCTGATAATATTGCCCAGTGATTCTTCATTACTAAATTGTCGTCCAATGCTAATTTGCAGATGTAAAAATGATATAACATTCTTTTCTGACTTGAAAGCATGAAGTTGAAATAAATTAACTATGTTTAGCTTTATTATTACTATGTATTATCAAATTAATTTTACTTCATCAATAGACATCTACATAAAAGCAGTGTGTGTGTGTGTGGGGGGGCAATAGGGCTTAATGATTGGCCATTAAATGTGCATTTATTCATTGTTGATCCTCTCTTGTGTCTGGCTGCTATTGATGACACACTGGATGAAACATACTCACATTTAGATAATGAAGTTCAACATTACTTTTCAAACTATTCACACTCATTATTCTCCCACAAGTATCCAATGTATATATGATAAATAATAAAGTCAGAACTGCGTCTCTGCTCTTTGCTGGTGATGATACGGTCCATCAGTCCATGATATGTGCAGCGCTGCAAACGTCTATGTGCAGGAATTCTGGGTAGTTACCAAAAGAAAGAGGCTGCAGATGAATCGACTGAAAGAGCTTCTTTTATAGAGTGACTGGTATCAGTCTGGGGGGAGCCTGGAGGAAAGCTGCTGCTCCTTCATATCGGTTGAGGAGTCAGTTAAGGTGCTTTCGGTACATAATTACGTGGCCTATTGTGCACCTCCTGAAGGTATTTTTTCCTGGGAATGTCCAAGAGGGAGGAGACCCCAGTGTAGATCCAAAACCCATTGGAGGGATTATAGGTGTCTCATCTGACCTGTATACACCCCAGAATCCCCCCCGGAGAAAGTGGAAAATTTTGCTTTAGAGTGGAATGTTCGGAATACCCTTCATCCCCACCGAGATCAGACCCCAGAACAGTATCAGGAAATAGATGGAAGAGTAGTTATTACATTCAGTATAAAGTATGTATTACGTACAGAATCCATCTTTCATAGATCTCCCCAGTTACGACTCATTGCACCTTGACATATTTTTCTCTTCCACTACCATTACAGCACATTACTGACCAAACACACCTTAATGTCTGAGACTCTCTTCATCACAGCTGCCTCCATGTTTACGTCCGCTCACTATTACCTGTCATTATTACTGGCAAACCTGCTGCAATGATAGTGATTTAGTCTCACAGCATCATATCTGTCATAAACAGAAAGCAACCCCACTGCACACTCCCCGGTGACATTTGATATTTATGACTGTTGTTATTTTTTACTTTGGGCTCTAATAGGTGACATACTCTTGACAAATTCCTGTCAGAGCACACCTGCTTTTCTTTTACGTTCTACATGAGAACCAGCCGCTGTGATGAAGGTGTCACTGCTGCGTCTCTTATTAATGATCTGGCTGTATGTCACATCCAACGCAACCAACACAAACTGAATTTACCATTCTCGTGTTGGATTTCTCTTCCACGGTGAAATATTCATCACAGACTCCTGAGAGAACCCTTCAGTTTCTTATTCTGGTAAAGCCTGCCCTGTTTTAGTGCAGGATAAAGCATGTCAAAAATAAACCAAACATGACGTTTTTTTGGGGGGCTGGCCTGACATTATGTGCTATTATTCTGGGTTTATGGACTCAGCTATTAAAATCAGTATCATTGAGAATAAATTGACTTGATTGTTAATAACAAATATCATACAGAGTTAAGTGCTAAAAGCTGTAATCAAAAGCTTTCATTTTTTAAATAAAAAAAATAACTAAAAAAAATTTAGAATAATTTGACTTGAATATTAATAACAAATATCACACAAGTGAACTGCTAAAAGCTGTAATCAAAATCTTTTATTTTTATTTATTTTTTTAAATAAAATAAATTTTTTTAAAAATATTTGACTTGAGTATTAATAACAAATATCATACACAGTTAACTTCTTAAAACTGTAATCAACAGCTTAATCTAGTTCTTTCATTATGCTTTAGATTTTTAGATTTTTAAGGACCAACAGTGAAGAAAAAGAATGATGTGTGACAGACTGTTGAAATGCAGCCACCTGGCCCCACTTAGCAATGGACAAACAGTATTTGTACTTATGAGGTCATTTTAATTTCCTTCTTCTTCTTTCTTCTTCTGAATGTCCTTATTTGAGCTTGTTTGTATGCGTGAAGGCAGGAGGGTTGAGGCTGACTGGTCTCATCGCTGAGTAAGCACCAGGTAAAAGATGTTTAACACTCATTTAATTTAATGGTTGTGGTATTAATCTCATTCTGTTCCTGCTGCTTGTAGTTTTCTGGCTTTAATCACGTTTTGGAACAGTTTAAACTGTTGCATAGATTTTAGTTCTTGGCTGTTGAGATGAATGGGCAGTTCTCTAAGTTAGAACTGATGTCTTTCCAGCTCTTTATTAAAGACCTTTTGCTCTTTTTCTTTTAGGATGTTGCTGTTACTTTTCCACATGGTGCGGCTGCTCCATCTCTTCATCCTCTTGGTGATGTTGATGACTGCACATGGATCATTTCTGCTTGAGCCTGCTGTGTGAGGGGTTAACAGACCGACCCCCTCCATCGCTATCCTTAAAGCTTAGACTATTATCCCAGTTAAAGCTTCGATGTCTTGTATTGTCTTTGAATTTTAATAACTCATTAGGGCCAACCTTCACTAAATTGTATTTTAATTATAATCATTGTTCATTTTAAATGCCAGTCACGGCTATTTCTTTTTGTACCCATCTCATCAGAGCTTCTTATGTGTCAAGGCTTCTGGAGTCGTTTGGATGAAATTAAAAAGGTGTCAATAGCTTGTGTTGAAGTGACTCTTGTTCCTGTTGGTAGGAGAACCACTTTTGGCCAGAAGGAACTATGAGAACAAATACTGGTTATATTTCTATGAATCTGTCTCCAGAGGAGGAGTCCTTGACACTGTTGATCCTTTGGCTTTCTGTTTAAAGCTACAAATATTGTGGAATTCAAGAAAATGGAACAGTGACATGTGGCTGACTAGAGGCTAGACTTCACAATAGGGACATTTTTCAATATGCGAGCATATCACTATTTATTTTTACAACTATTCCCAGTCTTAGATGCTCTTTGTCTTGAGTGTAAATTAACAAATCTTAGCATGGTAACAAGCTCAGCCATGATTATAAATAAGGCAAACGTCATACTGGCTAATCGCTAGCGTGTTAGAATTAGTTTAGTTAGATTGTCTTTAGAAAAGTGGACTCAGCTATTTGGTTTCCCAACTTTTCAGTGAATCCTGTATTTTGTTATGCATGTCCTTAGAGATTATCCACACCAAAGTGACCTGTAGTATATTTGCTTGATCCTGCAAAGCTCCTTGATTTACGCTCTTGGTTATGGTTAGAGGTCAGTGTTGTAAATAGCAAAAAGATCTGGCACTTGTAAAAATATTTCTACATCTATCAGGTGAATTGGCTCTAAATTTTTGTTTATATATGAGAATTTCTTGTCAGTTTGTCTGTGACTCATCTTTAAAGTTCATCTCCATTCTTGTTTTACACTGAGAACATGTCTGTGTTTTTCTGCTGCTGGATAAAATGAGCATCGGGAATCTTCCTCCTTGAACCCTTTTTTTTTTTTTTCATATCAGCTGATCAAGTCCAGACATTATTTTACATGGTGGTTGAAAACACAACAACCCTTTAACATGTACTTTGCGCTCAACAGTTAATCCATCCATCCAATTACACCACAGGAGACCGCCCACGTTTGCCTCACTCAATCTTTTTGTGCTCAGCCTTTGTCGGCTTTTTTTGTAAGTGCTTAGCTGAAACACTTATTATATTGTAGGTTCATTTAAGTCGCAGGATTCACTTATTCCCCAATGCAGTTATTGATTGGCCGCTGAGGTCCCCCTGACTGTTTCAACCACATTCTGGTGGTGGGCAGCTATCCTCCGCTTCACATCCACCTCGAAGTCGAACTGCTTCTTTCTTACCTCTGCTTGTGTAGTTGTCCGACCCCCCAGCAGTGACAGCCTCATCCAGTCTCTCCACCTCACTCCTCTTGTGTTTTTTTGCTCACGCCTAATTTTTGCTCACGCCTAATTTTCTGATCATGTAGTGAGGGGAATGTCAGGTTCTAGCCTCATTAAAATATGATTTGCATATTTAAATAGTAGGGTTGGGTACTCTTACATGTGCACTTAATTCCACCTCACTTGGGATGTACAAAGGAAATGTTCTTGGAGTCATGCGTGTGCACAGATTCATACATCTGGATATTTTTACCCGCACTCTTTTTGAATGTAGAAGTCTTTGCACATGACTGGTGACTTTCTCTCTTCCTCAGCATCAATAAATTCTATCAGATTATGAAAATGTAGTTCAGGCTATCTGAGATTGACTGGTGAATATGACGACTTGAATTGTGATCATATTGCGGTTCTCCACAACTATTTCATTAAGCGTTTCAGTCTGGATGAAGGCTGGCGTCCTTGGCGGTGATTCATGGGAGATTGTTCCGGGGCGTGATGGGGAGTGAACAGGATGTTAATTGTCTGTGTGATCTGATTGTTTTGTCACACCGATGTCTGGCTCCACGAAACCTTTTATTCACTTTTTCACCCTTTTTTCTGTCACTCCGACAAAGACGGAAAGACTATTGACCGCGTCCCTCTGTGGAGCGTGTTGTAAGTAATGGCCATGGATTGTTGGGAGCGTGTTGACCACAGGAAGACAATGGATGACATTAACTCACACAGGAGTGAAGGCCAGCTCGATGCCAGCTCATCAGTGGACCGAGACCATAAATTATGGTGGTTGCGTTGAGCGCGGGGACATGGGATGGATGTCACATCACAGATGGGGTGTGGGCATGAATGTCCAGTTATTTTCCAGAAGCTAAATTTGTTGCTTAGCCTAACCTTGTCAGCTCTAAGGTTTTCACGTTGGATTGACGAGTGGCAGCTCAGTGTTTTGAAGGTCTTTCTGAAGAACTGAACCCCATGAACTCTGGTTTGTTGAATAGTTCAAGTAGGGCCGCAGTTTAAGTTATTCTTATTAAAGCACCTATTGGGAAACTGGAAACAGAGATTTGATTTACTTCTCGAAAACAAGACTGTGTTATCGTGACAACTAATAAAATCTCCACACCCCCTTAAATTCTATCTTGTTTATTTCATTTTACAAGATTGCGTTACAATTTCATATTTTTCAATATCAATAAATGAGGTAGAATATCTACAGGTGATTTTTATTTTTTTTATGTTGTAGTTTTTGCATCATTTTGGAAATGACAACACATCATTACATGTTTTCTCCAGCGCTGAATTATTTCAGCTCAAGTCAAAGCGTTTTTACGATCCAGCATGTGGGGGTAAACAGAGATTAATACTCATGTCTGCAGCTAAATTTGGGTGGATTTAATTTTATTTGAGGTTCAATTGCAATACTTCATTAAGCAGGTCTGAATGTTAATGTTAAAATGTTAAAATCATTTAAGTCTTGTGAAAATAGATGTTCAATTAGCATACTTTTCATTTAACTAAGTTTAATCAATTAATGATTTTCCTCCATTATTAGGAGCTAATTATATGGTTTGCTACAAGAAATTGTTACAAGACTATAGAACTATGAAATTACATGTTGCCATGGGAACAAGTCATTTTCAGTACTAAACCTTGTTTCTAAAATGCCAGGGTATGTCTTTTATACATATATTTTAGGTATATATTATACATATCTCTGACTACCCTGTATTCTGTGTTTTTCATTATTATTTTGTCTAATTGCCTTTTTTTTCATTTGAGTTGTATTATTTGTTGTTGTTGTTTGCTTTGCATTATTTTAGCTTGTTTTGTTTTTTTTTTGCTATATTTTCTTCACTACTTTGGGAAACACTGTATATTTAAAATATCCTTCAACAGTTGATTACTCTATTTCAGCAAATCTCATCAGTTTTCCAATTTTTATAAAGGGAAAGATATTGCTTATTTGTTATTGGTCATTTTTGGTAGTGAATTGAATTCACATTTCTTTAAACAATGTTTTGAAGTTCAAATGCTAACCTATGAATCAAATATATTTAAAAACTAATTGATACTTATCATTTAACTCTTATCACATTCGATGGTTTATTAAGACACTGCCACACATCTGGTTTTTACAATATATTTAATTTGATTTTTTTCTTACAAAACAATTCCCTCATAAACCAGAACACACAAAATGCATAAAGAAAACTGTACAGTCAGGTTTGTCATGTCTGAACATGTTCTAAACATGAACAACGTTATCTACAACAGTGGTTTCTATCAATGTCTATCACACCAAGCGGTTTCAGCTCTGCAGTCCTTACCTAGAGGGTTAAAAGAGAGGTACAGAAATATTCATGTGACACTGATCCAAACAAAACAACATGAGCTAGCCAATAATGTTACATCAGCAAGCACAGGTGCAGTCTCTTTGCTCTCCTTGGCTCTAGTAGCTGAATCCACCCCGAGGAAAAGCTGACGGACGTGACGATGGGACGGCAGAAAAAGTGACTTTATCACGAGTAACTGTAAACCGTATGAGACCGTGAGCGATCACTGTGGGTTCAGTGATAATCACATTGATTTGTTTGATTATTTTCACATGCATGTCTCAGGTAGACTTAGAGCCATTGGGGAGTGACTTTTCATGGGACTTGGGGAAGCCTCAGAGCTGGGATATATTTTTCCATAGACACCACAAGAAAAACTGGACTACCAATTTGATGAACGTCCATCCGGTAAACATAAATACATCGGGTTTATTTCTCTCCTCAGTGCAACAGTGGTCTAGGAAACTAACGTTAAGTCATTGCCTTCAAAAGTTCATCGATCAGGCTTTCATGCCAGAATGAATTTTCATGGCAGATTAGCAGCAAATACCTAAATCACAAACGAGAACAAACATCTGTTTCCATCCTCTAGTTTCTTTTTTTTTTTTTCTGAGAAAGCTCGCTTTCTATCCTACACATTGCATCGGGGAGATACAGGCACACTACATATCAGGAGGAGAGTATTTATTTGGACTGCTGTTCATTTGGAGGGTTGGGTGGTGGTGGGGGGCACAAAACTTCAGCTGGATTTATAGTGGTGAACTTTTACAGGACTCCGACACTAAGACACTAAAGTTGAAATCTGACATCTATACAGTAGAGGATTATTTAATACATGGCCAACAGGCCATAAATGACCTTCAACTACGTATTCCCAAAGGCTGTGAGTATTTGTACTGTGATTACCAACAGCAGCCAATCACAACACCACAAGAAAACTCTTCCAATATATGTTTTATCGATTGAAATAGTTTTAAATGGCTGACTGTGCAGACAAGCAACTATAAATTCAATGTTTTTAGAGAGAAAACAAAATTTGGCTGCATGAGAAACCATCTCAAAGAATGGTGCAAAAACTCTCTGAGAGTTAAATTATATGAACTCAATCTTTGGCTGTAGTTTGAGGCTGAGAAGCACAGACAAAGGTCATGTATCATGAAAGGAAAAAGAAGCCATATAAAGCCATTGTTCTGTCAGAGCTCCCATCCAGAGACAGGAATGTTTAAGGAACACTATGGTTCCTGTGATTTCTGATACAATTACAAATGAAGAGAAGCAGCGGCGCAGCCTCACTGCTAATGGATCATCATTATGATGATTAGCGCAATGGCAAAAGCAAATTGCAGGCAAGATGATGTAGTGCAGCCCGCAGTGAGAGAACACAGGCAAAGAGATGATGGTGTTCACTCAGCTGCTGCCTCCAGACAGGTAACACTGGCTTCAGTTATAAAAAAAAAAAAAAAGAGGTAAGTATACATATTTATAATGACAAAAAGCATGACAGACATTATTAGGTTTGTACTTTAACAACAAGTAACAGCAGAAAAAATCTAAATCACTACTTTTATGTTTGGAGAAATGTAGGCAGCTAGATTCTGAGACATATTTATTTCCCTATGCATATGAAACTAATAGAAATAAACTATCTTTGCATTCTCTTTGAATAAAGGAGAATAACTATAGTCTCAATGCACAGTTCTCTCGGAGTTGGTACAAACGCTCACAGCCAGTCGGATCACGGAGTTGATGCCACTTTTGGCACGGCCTCAGCATGTGGGTCAGCGAAAGCCGGAGTCATTACCCTGAGGGATTCTGCTAAGTGGCATTTTCAGGCTCCACAGCACAGTGTTGTGCTGCAGGTACAGCAGAAAAGTGAGAGACAGCAGGGGACTGATAATACTACTGCAAAAAGACCAAAAGAATCACTGCTTCTTCCTGGTTAGCCAACCTCTAAAAGCAAAAACATCCATTGTCCGGTGCTCACGGGCCAATCAGGCTCTTTGGGTAGACGATGTAAATAGAGGGCATTACACATGCATAAAGCCAACCTGTGCCAGCGTGGGAATGAAAGCTCTTAGAGGGAGGATATAGTACAATACCATGACAAAGGCAAGAAAACAGATGGGCTGGTTTGCTTTTAAAAGGACTCAGAACACACATACACTAAAGGCAGACAGGACAGAATAACAGTTTGTGGTTATTATTTGCAGCACTGGTGAAAACGACAAACATTGTTGAAATAAAAGGAAATCGAAAAAGCTTTTCTTTTTACTCTAAAAAAAGTGAACATTGTGCATAGTTTGTTAATAACCCCTCTCAGGTACCTATTTGCTGTGATAACATGGAAGGAAGTGCAATAATGTACAATTCTGTATAGTTAAGTGCACGTAGATCACTGTTGCACTGAACGGCATTGACACTTTCTCCCAATAGAAATATCACAACAGGGTTTCTTTATGTTTTTCTCAATTACTTTATGTTTAGTGTACTTTTGTTACAATAACTCAGGCATGTAACCCTCTCGCTCAGTCCCAGAGTTGAGTCCACAACTTATGGTCGTATAAATCTTTATTCTAGGTAATTTGGCCTCATCTCGCCTCTCTCTTTTTTTCCATGTACATTTGTCCCTACTCCTACATCTTCTGCTTTTTCCCATTTTTTTTTTAAAACTCATACCTCACCCACCCAAACAACTGTGTTCCCTCTCTTGATGTCTGACACCTCACAGTGTGGCGTTCTCTGTTTGCCGTTGAGGACAAACAGGGACTCTGCTGATGGCGTCACCAGATATTGTCCAAATAACCCACTTGAGACCACTACTCTGTTGGGGCCTCCCCAGGGCCAGGCTTGAGGGGCCAGAGGCTCCTTGAGGCTCCGGATGACCTCGGTGCGGCCCGAGGACAGATCGGCGAATAGCAGGTCCGTGCCTGAGCCGGCGGTGGCTACGATCACATGTTGGTTGGAAATTGTGAAAGAAGGCTGGAAAGCGAGATCGGAGACGGCTGTGGGCCCATCTAGTTCCTGGTTCAGACCCAGCTCCCCCTGGAACGACACCGTCTGCACCATCAGCCTCGAGCTCCGCAGGTCAGGTGTCACGATGTAGCGTCCGTCCGGCGACACGAACGGCCGCCCCGTGATGTTGAGGTTCGGACCGATGACGGCGTCCGTCACGCTGTCGATGAGGAGCTGGGGCGGGGCTTGGAGATGCCTGTTTCTCTGGCATTGGACGAAGTAGAAGCCGCTCAGATGAGTGTACGCCATGCTGATGGGAACGCAGCTGAAGTTCTTCAGGCTGATTGTCTTGACGCGATGGAAAGTCTCCAGGTCAATTTTGTGTATCGCAGGTTCGTTTTTGAGGAAGACGAAGGCAAACCTAAATCGACAAGAGTTCAAAAGTTAATAGCTCTTCTAGATTTCAGGGGATTAATGATTATCACGCATCAAGACTGTCATTAGAATTTCTAATTGGTGTTCTTTATTTCTGAAGGGTGTTGTGATTAATGTCCTCTGTGTTTTAGGGACAGAGGTGGCTGAGTGCTGTTTTACCTCACGTGAGTGATAATGAGGTTAGTTGGAGGAATGAAAAAGTCGTTGACCCGTTGGAAAGTTGTGCGGATTGCATGATGTACTTCTCCCACACTGGCTTGAGGAATTACCTGTGCACGATGACATAACAACAGTCAATGATGGTGAAGTTCTTTATTTTACACTCTGTGGCAGCAGAGAAACCCTAAAAATAAAGAATCTGTCTCCCATTTCAGCTCTAGGTAAAACAATTAAATTAAATAAAAAATATATATATACATACAACTTTTTATAAATATATCTATACGGTATATACAAGCACACCTTGGTTTTCAAACGCTTTAGACATCGAACAAATCGGAATTCGAACAAAAAAATTCAGAATTTTTTTGTCTTAGAAGTCGAACAAAATTTGGAAGTCGAACGTGAAATAAACGCCTTTTTCTCGCCGCCAAGCAAGAAAAACATTCACGTAAGCCAACTGCTCACAACCACAAAGCTAAAAATTCTTATCTTTTTTGTTCTTATGCTTTAACTGTAATGTGCTTTTTATTTTAGTTTACTGGATTCAATAATTTTTCACTTAATCAGCGTTCCGTAAACTTCTGTCGAAAAGACGACGGTAACTCGTACCTTAGGCTAACCTGATTCTTTCCTTCTTTCTTATGTTTGCTTCCTTCTTTTTACATTTCTTTGATATGTTTCATTACTATGCCATGTGATATATAAATGACATTATGAAATAACATATGATGTTGAAAAAAGGTAGTTTTCTAGCGTCTTGGAACGGATTAAGACCATTTACATTATTTGTAATGGGAAAAATGTATTTGCAATTCGAACAAATCGCTATTCGAACAGCCTGCAGGAACGAATTGTGGTCGGAAACCGAGGTTTGCCTGTATATATATATATATATATATACAGTGCGCCCTAGCGCATTTGCACATCAACGCTCACGGATTTTTGTTCGGCAGTCATGTAATACCGTACACGCATTCTATTGGCTGACGGCATTCGGAAGTGCGCAACACCGGACTTACGTGAGACACAAAAGTGCTTTAAACAGTCTATCAGAGTGTGGGAAAAGGTAATACAGATATATTATAATAGAATGATATATATAATAGAATGCGTGTACGGTATTACATGACTGCCGAACAAAAATCCGTGAGCGTTGATGTGCAAATGCGCTAGGGCGCACTGTATATATATATATGTATATATATATACAGGCAAACCTCGATGGTTTAATATCAGTATGGGGGGGGGCTCTTAAATGTTTAAATTTCATGTAAATAATGAGATAAATAGTTTGTCGTTCTATCGCGGAATTAGTTAATCGCGTGTGGTTCCTGGAACCCATTAACCGCAAGGAACAAGGGTGTACTGTATATACATATTAATTCATCTTTTAGTCTCAACAGCTGAAGCTTGCTGAGGTGACACACCCATATATCCCGGGCGAGATAAATATCTAATTTTTATGGCCTGAAGTGATGAAGCGTCCTCCTTCCTCACTCCTCTGATAGAGGGCCTGATTCTAGTTGTCTGATAAACACACGCCTCAATAAGAGCGCTCCATCTCCCTTTGTCATGCATTCGCCCCTGAATCAGCATGTTTGTAAAAGTGCATCTAGGGGAGTGGCGACGGCTCTGCCCGCTTCAGGACACATGCTTTATCATGCATACCTGCGTGATCAGGTCACACTCAAGGACAGCTGATGGGTTTTATGGGATGGAGACACGCGAGTTATTTACCAGTCAAACTCTGCTCTGCAGAGTTAAACCAACTTTCTATTCTCAGACAAACTTTGCTCGATGAAGCGTTTCAAAGTTTGGATGCTAAGACAAATGTTGCAAGAGAGCATATAAGATGCTATTTTTAAAATCCAAGAACTAAGTGAAAAAGTCTATTTTGATGTCTCTGCCTGTCCCAATTCAGCAAAACCTGTACTTGATGCCCAGCAGGGGGCCAAAACTCATACCGGTTCCTCACAACTACAGAATGCAAGAGAATAAAAACGCAGGTTTAAGTTGCAGAGTCAACAGAAGTCCTTTGTCTGGTGTTCTCATTCATTTTTTTCCCACACAACAGATCTGCTGCCGTCTCACTGCCTGTTAGACGTGAAAGCAATCCTCATTAAAAAAGTCATTAGTAGCAGATTTTAATGACAAGAGTTAATGAGGTTCAATGCAGCATCACTCATGTTTTATCGGGAGGCGGCTGCGTCTTCAGTGCTGCAGGTACTCTCACCTTAACGCCACTAGTCTTCCTCCATCATCAATCATGCTTGGATATCACATCCGCATGCTCAGCAGCAAGGCCCGGTTTTCTGTCAGCGCCTCGCTGCACTACCTTCCCAGGACTTCTTGTATTTCAGCTCTGGAGAAACTCTGAGTGGATTTCTTTTACCCCACTACATTAAAATGAGACAGTATTCCACAAACACTCTCATGTCTTCAGGGAATTCAGCACCACTCATCAGGGACGTCACCGTAACACTGTTGTTAAATGCTCACAGATATTGTCATCGTGTTGCTTCTGGGGAAAAGTAAAGTAAATGATGGATTGTCTGGAAGCCTCAGTGGCTCGCTGCTGGAGATCAATCTGGACTGTAGCAACTACATTATATCATAGTTTTATGAATACATGCAAGAAAGTGTAAGAAGACAGATGTAGGTTAATGGACAAATCAATGTTTCAATCATTTAGATTAAACTGGAAGAGGTGAGTTGTCTTTTGGTGATCTTTTAGGGGTTATCTTTTGGTAATTTGCAGCCAATTACAGCAGTGATTTCTGTTAAAATAAATATTGAAGTCTCCAATTCCCAGATTCAAATTATACCCATGATTTTCTTGGAGGTCATGGTCCGTACTTCTAAACAGAATTCATCATGATCTTCAGATTCCAGTAATCCTGCTAACAGATTGACAGCTCTGGTAAAAACCTACTTCCTTTGCCGAGGTATTAATCATAAGTTGTCAGCATATAATTGGTGAACCTCTGAGAGAGAAAAGTTCTGGGTAATCCACTTCCTGTTTAGAGTTAAAGGTCTTCTTGGGGTGGACTGACAGCCTCCACCTGACAGAGTTCCTCCATTTGTCTTTGCTAATGAATTGACAATCACACTCCTCCTGATGTTTACTCAGACTCTGAGCCATCCTAAATCTTGGCTACTACTAAACGTACTAAACACAGCGAGCAGTGACCCACATTTACACACCAAGGTTGCACAATTAACATGCACCAACACAGACGCACGCTCATGAACATGTATGATTCGCTGAAGCGAAGCGGTGCCTCTGTGACAGGCCTCTGCAGAACAGGTCAATTACTTTCAGTCCCAATGATAATGGCATTATCAGACCATTTATTTGTGGTGTGATCCACATGGACTGCAATCCATTATACGGTTTCTCTCCAATTGCATTTTTGAGTGATTCATGCCCCGGTCTCCAATTATTCATCACTGCTGAGCGGCTGCACAGAAACAGGAAGCGAACGAAAAGGAAAAACATGAATATGATTTTTTTGCAGTTCGGGCTCAAGAAAACAGAAAGGGAGAGCTTTTATATAAAAACCTGCTCCGATTGTTTCGAATTATATGAAACACTTTCAAATTATATGAGGAGAAAATTGTTTTGTCTGTGATGAAAAACATCTTTTCATATAATTTTCTGCTTCATTTGAGACAGTAACCTCAGAGGGAGGTGTCAAAACAACTCCGGCATAAACACTTTAACAAGAAGTATACGCGCACACACACGCAGACTTCTTGGCCATGTGGATTGTAAATTATTGTTAAAGCCCACACACAGGCGGTCATACTTTTTCTGCTTTTTGTTTCCAGACTGTAGTGGCACATTTAGATCCAAAGCTATCCATCTTCACGGCCGTTTTTTTGTCAGATACCCTGGGCAACACGGCAACATCCTGAAGTGCTCTCTGACAAACCGCTGTAGCACCATTACCAGCTCCACAACCACTGATTAACGATTAAAAAACTATTGGAAACAACAGGTGCTTCCAACCAACAATACAAGTAAAGTTCTGGAAATGAAATGTCATTTCACTCCTAAGGATCATAATTCTGAGCCCCTCATCCTTGTGCAATTCCCTTTATGAATACCCCTATTTATTTATTCATTTATTTCTTTTTTATTCACATATATATATATAATTTTTTAATTTTATTTATATATATGTAAAATTTATTAATTTTTTATTAATTTATATTTTTATAAAATAAAAAAAAAGTAAAGACGAAACCTCACAAGATTATATTGGTATCCTTCCTGCCAATGAAACGAAATAGGACTATAAGCATGTCTGTGTCTATTACAGACATCACAATTGGATCCCTTGCTGGCTTCAGTCCTGACAGTGTCCTCCACTGCTGCACAGGCAAACACAAACCGGCGCTATAAAACAGAGTCGAGCCTCTCCCCACGGGCTCCGGCTCTCTTCCCTTTCCCCTCCCTTCCATCTCAGCGGCCCTGGATCCACCTCTCCGGTTCCCTCACCCCACCCAATCCCCTGAGGTGGATTAGATAAAACTACACCTGTGATCATTTCTCATTTGTGAAGCATCCAACACCAGCGGTCCAAAGGGACGCTGGGCACGAGGCGCCGGCGCCACAGCTGTGAATTACTGTTTTGCTGGTTTGGTAAATGCTCCAAAACATACATAGATTAGATACTGTCATGCAAATACTTATTACATAAATAGGGATCCAGCTCAGCAACAGAACTCAATTAATTATTTGGTGCTGCATTCATTTGTTAGCAGGCTTTCTACAGCTAATACAGATTATGTTCTTTTACACACAGCAAGGCGATAAAGATAGGCTATTTTGTACTGTTAGAGCTGCAGTCCGGTTTAGAAAATAGGTTTCATTAGAGATAAACTCCCTGTGTTGCAACCCACAGATTATACAAACAATATTAAACATTTTGTCTTCAGGAGAGGATGAAACAGATCAATATATCCAATACCCAGCCTCTTATTATTGATCTGTCTCATGCGGTTTCAAGCTGTTGGGTGAAGAACCGTCACCTGACGACTTTGAAGCACGACTCACTCGGTTACCTGAAGTGTTGGATGTGTTCTGCTCATATCTCCCCACGTTAGGACCCACACCTGGTCATGTGACTTGTCGTAAAGCATCTTCACGGGAAATGGATCGGTTGCTACAGCCTAGAAGAGATGGCGATTTGAAAAGATCAGAGGGATTGTTCATGAGCTGAAAAGTTTCTAAGTTTGCACAACAGATTTACAAACATATCCATCACTGATATACTTTACACAGAATGGGTCACTAACATCCTAGGAAAAATGGCAAGAAGGAACAAAATACAACGCAAGAGCCATTGAGGTTGATTAACAACTTTTATATTGAAGTAGACTTATTTTCATCGGTAAACAAAGAGATAGAGTAGATAGATGGCTGATTCTGGGAAAAGATGCTGCTTATATGTATGTTGTATATGGATTATATATTATGTATTATGAAAATTGTGTATGACTATGTTTTGTTAATCTGAAACTAGTTGCTGCTGCTGTCTTTGCCAGGGGAATCTTGGAAAAAAGATTCATAATCTCAGTGAGGTTTGTCCTATCAAATAAAGATTAAATTTAAAAATTTAAAAAAAAAAGTTGTCTCCTTAATAGAGCGCGAATGGTTGGCCTGCAGATACTATAACTATATCATGCAACAATGTTCGTGGGGTTGTCATCAACAATATCTTTGTCTAAAAGTGATTGATTATTGATCTGCCCGAGTTGTAAACTCTGCATCCTGCTGCAAACAAACAACACACATTCCTGCACCGCACAAAAGACCACAGTCTTGTTTCTCAACACTAATTTGCAAACAGGATTTAGCTGGCAGCATCACATTTCACACACGATTCACTAGCAAATTACAGATGCATTTGTGAGGCCTGCACTGAGTGTTCATGTCTGCATATAGTGCTTGTTTAAAGTAGTGGAATGTGTCCAGAATAGCATGAGGGGAGTTGCAAATCTCAGCTTGTGCTTTGGTAATTTAGTGAAACAGAGACCTACAAATGAAATGTTGTCAGAAGAAAGGCGTTATCACATCCTGCAATGAAGTAGGTGCAAAAAAACAGAACGTGAAGGTAGTGTGTTCTGCATGTTTCAAACTGTTACTGCAGGAACAGGGCATCACACACACATATACATACATATATATTTGTGTGTTTGTGTGTCTGTTGCGGTTGATCTTATTCTGTTCAGTACGGTCAGAAGCTTCCAGGTTTAGATGGTATCATCAGGTCAGATCAGATGCTGATGCTTAAAGCCTACAGAGGAAGTTTGTTCCTGACTGTGAACTTGATTAACTAGTTCTTTTTCTTTATTCTGATGATCTGCTCCATGATTACAAGTGGACTGTTTTCATTTAATCCACTGCAGGAAAAAAAAAAAAAACTTTTTAAATTTATCTATAATAAAACATACTGAACATAATATTCTACATATGTATAAAAAATGTACAGGTAAAAATACAGTTAAAGTTATAGCCTGAAAATCTCTGAATCCATGATGATGCTTTAATTCCTGTTCACGCCCTTGGAAGCCTTATGAAAACTTTAGTTACAAATGTCAACAGAAAGGTAAAGACATAGATTACATTTTTTTTTAGTTTAGTTTCAAACATGAAAGAATATTTTTGGTAGCTGTAAGAAGCTCATTTGGACACAGAAGGAGAAAATGAAACAGAGACCTGGTTGCTGTTTCCTACTGATTTAGTGCAGACCAAAAACCTGACACACTGTGTAACACTGGTCTTTGCCATCTGGCTGTCTTTTAATTAGCCATTGTACTGTTTGCTTCCACTCCCATTGGAAGGTGGGCTGGCAGAGGTCAAGGTTAGACCCCTTTACTAAAAGATAATTTAAAAGGTGAATTTCCTCCAGGATGAAACAGCATGAAAACCACCAACAGCTTCATTAGTGGACGTGTTAGTGGTCCTCCTCTCACGCCTTTGGACAACAATCCACTTTTTTTGGCCGTGAATTTTTTGATATAACCTTTTCACGGCTGCTTCTTAAAAGACATCAATCATATTTTACGACAGAATTACAACTTGGTTTAAGAAGTCCCAACAGCGACTAAAAACAGGAGAGTAATTTCTGTCTTCTTACAGTTTAAATTTGTGCCTGAAGACAAATACGTTTGGTGCTAACTGTTATTTAATTACACTATCTGTTGAGAAGGGCTGCTTTCCAATCCTCGCTCCTTTGGAGTTTGGACATGTCCAACATATGCTCTGTCTTCTTAATAAATTTGCCTAGACACCTCTGTGAAGATAATGAATGTAGCATTTTTACTTGATTAAAAAAGCCATTATTTTCTTCTGTCAGTGGATAGAACACTTTTGTTGTTGCCGTATTCCGTGGTTCTTGAGGCCATTGTAAAAACTAAGACACATTTGAGCTTTGTAAAACAAAAAGCTTTGAGAGAACAGAGGAAAAGAAGACAAATAAAGGGGGATGTGTTAACCTTCTGCACCGGAGTTCAGAAAGGATGTTAAAGAAAGAAAGAAAAGAGAGATAAGGTGATGAATGGAGGGGAGGCAGGTTCACATTATTGGATGGAGAAAGAAAGGGTCAGCTGGTGGGTCACAAAACACCAAATGACCTCTGCTCCTCTTTCCACTACTCTTTTTTTTATATCCATATTATTTACTAAAAATAAAGTTACATTAAAAGTAAGATGTTTTTATAAGGTTGATTTTCATTAAGTCTTTCTTTCATCAAGTCTTTCTTTATTTTTCTGTTTTGCAGGCAGGTCTTAGCATGAACATGAACACCCAACATTCGCTTTCTTTAAACTGGTAATAAGGTCAGGCTTCATGTTTTAGGTTCCTGTTTTTTCCCCTGTGATCTATTCACATGTGTCTGTTTCTTCCTCCTTGGGTTAGGCCTATTTCTCCTCACCCTGTACCTCAGTATAAATGATGTTGACCCTGGGAAGAACCCCTGAGGGATCCAGTCTCTAAACAGCTGCTAAAGGCAAGATGAATGGTGAGACTCTCAGCACCCACCTGAGCACCACAGAGTTCCAAACGCTTGTTGTGCGTTTGATTTATTCTACTCTCCATGTGGTCTTCTTACATTGGAAGCAACAGGGTGACAAGTTTTAACCAAAAGTCCTCCTGATGGTGATACTGTTTGACATGTAGTCAGAATGTAGAGCATTCAGTTTACATACCTCCAAAATGTAAAGCCACCTACATCTGGATTTTACCCATACGTCTCAGCAGGGATGCCCCTACTTCCCTCTCCCCAGACACCTCCTCCAGGTCTTCTGGAGGAATCCCGAGGCGTTCCCGGGCCAGCCGAGAGACATAGTCCCTCCAGCGTGTCCTAGGTCTTCCTCGAGGTATCTCCAGGTAGGACATGCCCGAAACACCTCCCCAGGGAGGCATCAAGGAGGCATCCGGAACAGATGCCCGAGCCACCTCAGCTGGCTCCGCTTGAGATCGAGGAGCAGCAGCTCCTCCCTGGTGATTGAGCTCCTCACCCGATCTCTAAGGGTGCACCCAGCCACTCTACGGGGAAACTCATGTCAGAGTTATGGGTCTTCTTGGCACGGACAGACAGCCTCCACCTGACAGATTCCTCCATCTGTCTTTGCTGATGAATTGAAAAGCACACTCCTCCTGAGGTTTACTCAGACACTGAGCTATCCTAAATCTTGGATACTACTAAACATACTAAACACGCCGAGCAGTGACCCACCAAGCAGTGACCTCACCAACCTGGAGAGGGCAGACGACCTTTTCCCGGTTGAGAACCATGGCCTCGGATTTGGAGGTGCTGAGCCTCATTCTACTCACATCGCACTCAGCTGCAAACCACCGCAGTGCACGCTGAAAGTCCAGGATTGATGAGGAAAAAGCAGAGATGAAATCCTGTGGTTCTCAAACCGGACTCCCTCAGGCCCCTGGCTGCACCTATAAATTGGCCTTAAAGATTATCAACAGAACCGTTGATAAATGGCGGCCCTGCTGAAGTCACACACGCACCTGGAGCAGGTCTGACTGTGAACCAAGCCCCAGCTTCGGTCATATAGAGATCAGATGGCAAAGGGCCCCGAACCACATACTATCGGAGCACTCCCCAAAAGATACCATGAGTGACATGAACACCTTCTCAAAATCCACAAAACACAAGTGGACAGGATGGGAGAACTCCCATGAACTGACTAGCACCCAATGGAGAGTATAGACCTGGTCCAGTTTTCCAGGACCTAGACAGGTTTCCTTCAACACGTCAGAATTACTCCAGACCCTCACGACACATTTAGACCTGACAGGTGTGTCCCTCCCCCCTACTCTGTGATTGGACGACAGCACATGGCCGTTGATCGTTGACCTCATGATGATGAGTCGAGTTATAACAGGTGGACACCTGCTCCACCCACCTGAACCACCTTCTGTGCTTGAATATCAACAACCAGCAGTCGATTCAGGCGTGGCTGGGTCGCGTAGATGTACTTGTCTCTGATGTTGACCGCTGAGGACCACACACAGTGTTGAGCCGACACCCCCTCGGCTTTAGGACACATCTCCTCCTGGAAGAAACAACAGAGGAGAGAAGGGTGGACAGGTGTGGCTTCCAGGCAAAGACCAAGGTTATTAGTGTGCAGTATGTCTTTAATAGTATGTTGTTCCTATAAATACTGGTTTTATCATGCATCCTTATGATTTTAGCTATTTCCATTTAAAATCAATGCAGTAATATGTTCATATTGGGTAGAAAGATCATTTAGAATTTTCTTAGAATTGCTGTAATTGTTGTTTGCTCTCTTTATTGACTCTCATTACTCTGAAATGTCGCCAAGTGGTGAAGAATGTTTACAGCGTCTAAAGCGAGCTGTATTCTCTCATAACAGCTGAAAAGCAAGGAAAAAAATGTTCGATTTTTAGGTTTCAACTCATCAAATGTCAACACAGTTATTCTGTCAAAATTCTCAATTTTCTGTCAACTGACCAAAGCAATTACTAAAGGCAACTTTAATTATTCTACAACATTTCTATTAGAAAGAGATATTCTTGTTAAAGCCAGAGCAGGAAAGGCTTATAACATGATCTGACATCAAGCAATTCAAAAACCATTACATGAGACATTAAAGGCTCTCAGACAATATTTAGAAAACAAAAGTACAGAAAAGAAACCTTTTGGAAAGAACAGAAAAGACAATAAAATAAAATGGAATTGCATTAAAAAAAAACAGATTTCAAATAATAACAGTTTTCATTCTGGATGTAAAAGAATAGATTTTAAGTAACTGTGCTACTGTCCATTCATTATCGTGACAGAAACCAGATCACGTGAGTCCGAGGTGAACATCAACCAATGTTTCAACCATTTCTGTAGTGACATCAGCTGCAGGTGACTGGTCTTCACACACATGATTAACAGATATATGATCACCACTAAACACAAATGCTCACGAGAGTGTTCACCTTGTCTCTACCTTAGAGAAAGGGAGGGACTGCAGTTTACAGCGGGACACATATTGCTTATTAAATTTGCATTGATCTCTAATACAATTATATTGTCCTGTGAAACCCTATCCCTCAGAGGAACGGGACCTTCTACCTTCTAAATCCCATCGCTCCGACAAAGGTATGTCGTTCCTGTGGATTAAATCGCTCAGGGCGTGTACTGTAGACTGTACAGTCTATTGGCGTGAGCTGCTGACTGATTAACACAAGTAATCCCATTACATTTAGTGAGGTGAGCTCTCACTTTACCAGGGGAAGCAGAAAAAGAAAGATGGTCTTCATTTTGTTGGCAATTTACTGACCAAAGAACCTCCTGACTAGTTAGGACGAGATGGATCCTCATTAAAACCTAGAACCGACGGTGGGAGAGTGTGCTTTAATGTAAAAACTCTGACATCAGCACATAATTTGTTTTTAAAAAGCGTCAACTCAACAGTTTCATCCACCTACTGGATAGATACATCTGATAAATGGAGGATTCTACTCATTTCCCCACACGAGTATTTTAATGGGATCTTATTCAGTCGCTTCACAGTTTCATCTTGACGGGATCTGTTCACTTACGTAAGTGGCGACGATCCTTTCCGTCCGCTTCATGTGTCTGCGGATCTCACATTCGGTGGGCTGCAGGACGGTGATGCCTTCATCAGAGAACACGTAGAACATGTTGCCCACACTCAGCCCTGCAGGAGACGAGAGGAATTGGCAGAAAAAATGTTGAGAAGGATGCTTCAAGCTGGAAAAAAACCAAACATTACAAATATAAATTAAAAACAGCTGAAAATGACATCTGTGATGGGCATTTCGATTTTCCTGTTAGCAGGGATGCTGACAAAGACTACAAAGGGCTTTACCAGCAGCATGTCTGCAACAAACTGTAGTGTGAGATTAAAGGTGATGTCTCTGTGGGAAGAAACATCTCACGTCTCATCTGCTCTGAGTAAAATGAGTCCAATTCTGCAGCTGAGAAAATGTTCACACATTCTGAAGGAGCATGCAGTTGACAAAAACAACGAAGATGACTGATTTTCTTGGCTGTTAAAAGAGATAAAAACGTCAGCGAAGGAGCAGTGTGCGTCGTGCTAATGTACACAACAAAACACTGACAAATGACACAAAGCACTTAATGCATAAATGTTGTGTTAATGAGGCAAAATGAGCTCTGAGAGTGGATGAATGCTCACACACAGTAAAATGCTTACAGCGTTCTAAAACACGCTGGCTTCTGTTGGTTTTATTATGAAATAGATGCATTTGGAGCTCTAAAACCGCAATGCGGTAGTAAAACTATACGTGTGGCGGTAAAGATGTGAATAAATATATAATATAAAGACAGGAAGGACTGTAAGACTGCTGAAAATTACAACATTATTTATCTTTTAAGTACCATACTGGGTTTGCACTACTTTCCATCTCCTCCTCAGGTGATCTCTAAAAAAAAAAAAAATGGATGAAAAAGCAGAAGGATGAAATGTCATGGAGATGAAAGATGAAGAAACCAAAGATGTGAAGTAAAACTGTGCTGGAGAGAGAAAATAACATTAGCAAATGTCTTATTCACCACAACACAAATGCACCATGAGCACTGTAATGTATTACCTTCTTCTCTCCACAGAATGTTTGCAACTGCAGAGTCATCCACCAAGCATGTGGGGGGGTGGGGGGGGAGAAACAGAGAAAAATAACATTTAATCTTCTGTGGAAAAAAGAAGAAGAGATGGATCATCAAACAGACGGGGGATTTTTGCACATGACATGCAAAGACAAAACATATTTGACAGCCACAAAATATTCCTCACTGCTGTTGACAGGATCATATTTCCTCCTAAATCAAGAGATCACTCCCGTCTCCGGAGAGGACAAGCCATCGATTATTCTGTGTAATTTCAACCCGGTGCGATAAACTTTTTAGAGGTTAGGGATGGTCAGCTTGTCAAATATGATGCAATCTAATGAAATACCAAATTTCAAAGCAGCATAAAATATGTGATTTGACTGTATTTTAATGAAATCACGGCAAAATCCTGAGAGGAGCCTGTTTAACCTCCCGCAGTGGAACTCAGAGGCTGATCCACTGACTTTTTATTTTCTCCACCTAAAAAACAGATCCGAAGAATCATAACAGAAATGAGATGATAATATTTTATTGGTGAGTCAAATCTGAATACCCTTATTCCCCTCTATTATTTGCTGAATAGGAAGGTAAATCTCCTGTTGTGGAATGAAACTGTATTTTCATATTTTTTAAATTACATTTTTATGAATACTTTAATTTAATTTCTGCCCCCACTTCCTGCAAATCCAAAACACTATATGTTTAAATATGTTTTAATGCAATAGAGTAAAGTGGGATCCTTTCAGTGGGTGGACTCTACCTGCAGCATAATCCAAAAAACATGTCATATTTTTGGATTAACTAAAATATGAAATGCTAAGAGTGGTTGTTTTTTTCCCCCCTTTGTAATAAAAAAAATCCATTTTAGCATTTATTTTTCTTCAAAAATGCACACACATTAACCAGATGTGTGTGCATTAACACTATTCCAAGCGTGACTTACGGGTCTTCTTGGCTGAGTCTTCAACGAACAGCGAGGAGATGTCCTCGTCCACCCCCACCTCGTTCTTGGCGATGCAGGTGTAGGCTCCGGTGTCCTCGTAGCGCACGCTGCCGATAAACAGCTCGCTACCATTTGCTAAAAAAGAGAACAAACAAAGAACAACAAACAAGTGTTGATGAAACTAAGTCACACATTGTGGTTGAAGCCGAAGCCTGAATGTGTGGGCGGATAAAACTCGAGTCATGAACACGATGCTTTCATGTGTCCATATGGACACTGTGAGCTTATATCTAACAACCACAATCAGCAACAACACATAATCAGCAAGTGAACAAAACCAAGCCAAATAAATCAAAGACTGATGCTGGAACACAAACGCTTCCTCAGAAGAACGCTGAACGGATTGGTGGTAAACGTCTGCTGAGGCGGTTCCTGTAACTTAACATACATTCACAAAGGAGAAGAAGGATATCAGAGAAGAAGGACATCATCTGTAGCCTAGTAATAAATCACTGCAGTGGTCTGATGTCAAATGTACACATCAACAGACAATAAACAAGTATTTGATCATAAATTGATCATCAACATCCCTGTGGAAGAATTTTTTTAAATTTTGGAACGAAAATCCTTTAAAATAAGAAATAGTTATATATAAAAACTCAATTCAAGTGACGGCGCTGATGAGGTTTATTTTGAAATTTAGCGACTTACAATCAGTGTATTCAATGTAGTAGAGATATTGATCATTTCTATATAAAAGGGTGAACAAACCAATCATATAATTAGAAATAACAACAATGAGAATTGATGGGAGCCCTGAGCTTGTTTCTCTACAACCAGCCGGTCCCATCTTGGGGTACCTGGAGACAGTGACACTGGAAGTGTGTCCCGGACGTCCGGTCAACTCCGTGGTTTTGACTTCAGAAAATTCCGCTTCACAAAGATATCAGGCTGGAAATGGAAGCAGGGGTTTCACTGCCCTTTGGGTGATCACACTTTATTCTGTTCTAATTTTAATCCAGAACATTGGCAACGGTAGTGGGCGCTTAATTTTTGGGGTAACGGCTGGTAACCTGTCACGTGACCGAGACCTGTCAATCGACACAGATGTGACCCGGTACCAGGTCGCTATATCTGAAAATGTCTACATTTGCATATATAGCCAGCAACTGGGTTTATAATACAGAATTGTAAATATGACAGTTATACGTAACTATGTGTAACTGGTAAATACTGACAAACAATTAACCTCAGGTTGGACTGAGTTGTTGAGATGCTTTGAGCATCTTCTGCGTCTTATACCCAGGCTTCAGAGATACGATCCTCTAACTGTGTCTTTTGATTCTGACAAGCATGGAGACAGAAACAGAAAACAATCAGGTTGTTATCATCCCCAGATGAAGGGGCAGGAGATGGTATCAAAAGGAAGTCGTTCATTCTGAATTCATGGCTCTAAGAGTGGAAGCCTATCAACAAGATTGTTTGTGTGTGTGTGTGTGTGTTTGTCACATCATGCTGTGTGTTCCATGAGAACATACAAAAAAAGCTTCTGTTCAAGAACCGCACCTCCACCCCTCTCCATCCTGTTTCTTCTGAAACTTGATGTGTGCGTAAAATAAATGCTTTATCTCTTTTTTTAAACAAAATTAACATTTCATAAATAGCTATAAAACAAACACTTGCAAAACAAATTTCTTCTAATTTTTTTGTGCTTTCACTTCTAATTTGTGTCTGCTGGGTTGAGAAATATGATACTGAAGCAGCCGATGCCGAGCCGTTCACATTAGTGAAACGTCTTTTTGGATTCTGATAATAATTCTCTTTTATCAGTCAAAGTGTACAACACTTTGAAGTGAGAACGGCGTTGAAGGGGGGCCTCTTCAGAATGACATGGCTTCCTAATTACTTCTAATTCATAATTATGTTCTGATCAATTCTCATTGAGGATCAGTGAATGAACAGCTCATTAATTGAGCCTCGCGAGCTTTTAGCACCTCATGATGACGGGGATCCTGCGTGTTTTTGTGTGATATCACGACTTTTATTCTTTTTATAGCGTGTTCCTCTTCTGGTTTCTTTACTGGGGTCCATTGGGATGCTTGGACTTCCAGAAACTGTAATTGATTTTCTTATTCTAGGACTGGATCAGATGACCCCTCTCATCAGACGGTTGTGAAGTTTTCTGCTTTCAGCGAAGGAGCCCAGGATGTGTCACACATTAGGATGTAAGTGGTGGACGTAGTGGAGCATTTAACAACTAAATGCCCTGATATTTCCCCGGGGCGTAAGTGAATATTGAACTTGTGTTTATCATATGGAGCTAACACAAGTCCAGATCAATGTAAATGTTCCTGCTGGCTGTGTTTGAATGGGTTACTGCTCCCTAACACATTTAATGTCCCAACGTTAAAGGTGTTGCAGTCTCTGACTGGCTGGTTATTATTATGAAGACCATTTGCATCTGCTAATGCTGTTGCTGTAAAGTTGTGTCTTCTCTGTCTTCTCTCTCTGAAAGACCAATATCTTAAGTTGTGATTTGGGTCCTTCAGAAATAAAAATGAACTTGTTGTTCTTTCCGTACAGCTTGTAGAGCAACTACATCCTCCTTACAGTTATTCCTAATCCAGTCAAAGGCATTTAGCTCACAAACACGACCTGCTGTCATCCATCGGCCGTGACTGATGGACAATATTACAGTGACAATGGGATTATTCTAAAATATATGGAACAAAAAGTGTTTTCTTCCCATCATGCACCTGTATCTGACCAGGTAAAGGCGTCAATATGGGCTATAGGTTCGCCTGAAACTAATGTACCAACAGGGATTATCAGGAGACTGGGGTTCAGTTCTGAGGATGGCTTCAGGTTCACAAAGCCGTCCCTCTCTTGACTCTACAGCCCTGGGTTTAAAAATCAATACTCACTATTAGCTGTCAGTGTGTAGTTCAGATTTATACATGAGGATGGAGGCAACACTCAACCAGGCCTTTATGTCGCACCTGATATGTGACCTGTGGAGATGTAACAGCATATCACGACTCCTCTGGAGGCAAAGTGTAATCTGTTCTGGTTCCCTTCATCTTTATTTTAATGAAGAAAAAAAAAGAAATTATCTCTAAATTGGACTCCTGGATTTTCTTTTTGCCAACAAATCTGAAAGCGTGGCGTCTGCAGTGTTTATATGTTGGTGAATCCAGCAGAACTCTCGTTTGACTGTCTGAGGGATGATAACAGGCTATTACCACAGGTAATGGCCCGGACACACCCAATAAACTCTTCTTTAATGAGAACTAGGTCATAAAAAGAAAAGTGTTTCTCCTTTTCTGCTCTCACAGAGTTTACTTAAAAGCAACATTTGAGTCTGGATGAATAGCTGCTGTCTCCTGAACCACAAAACATTCTATTTGGTCATTTCTCTTGTCATTTCCTTTGTTTTTTTTGTTTTTTGTTAATTCCCAATGAATAATTGCAGAGGTGCAAAAGCAGCACAGATTAAAAAAAAAAAAAGTGACCACTATTCACTAAATTATGGTGGTTGTGTTTGCAGCATCATCACTGTCTTCATGCATCACGTCTTAGTTTAAGGAGATTTCTGCAATTTTTGGTGCACTGCAGCGACAGTGGAAGGAAACAATCACTGCACCAACACGACATGACGGTCTGCTCCAATGCATTGTGGGCTGGCAGCGCCACACACACTCCTCACCTATGAGAGAGAGCTGTTTGGAGGATCTGGGCTGCAGGTCTATTCCGTTCTTCAGCCAGAGGAGTTTGGGATTTGGGATGCCATCAGCGTGGCAGTGCAGGCTGGCAGACACCCCCGGCTCCTGGGCCTGCGTCTCCGGATAGACCAGGATGACTGGGGGGACTGGAGGCACCGACACGAACAAAAACCAAAGACACAAACACAGAAAGTGGAGGGAAAACATAATTACACACTGTTTCATGGTAGACCGTATCTCCTAGGGGAATATAACGCAAACAACCCACACACACAGTGGGCAGAGAGGCATTTGTCTCACCCCAGCATGGAATATATTCACACATTACAAGAATCCAAGCACTCTGGGGCTCCGTGAAATAGATGTTGGATGTATCTACCACTTACAACCTCCTCCGGGGAGAAGACTGAAAAATGAATGTGGAGGAATCAAGGAGGGGAAATGAAATATGAGGTAATAGTTTACATGAACAGGTAAGATTTCATTTGGCGGCTGTGATATCCTCACCTCTCCCATTCAACTTTTCAAAGTTTCCTTCAACTATAATGCAACCCCCTCATCCCCACAGCGCTTTCACCCTGTTAGTGTGAATACATTTGGTTTTATTAGAAGCAGATGTCACTCCGTATTTATTCAACGCTGCACTTGGAATTGATTCTTACTCGTCCCACTAAGGAAACATCTCCCAGGTGACTTCTTGGGATACAAATATCCAAAGTACCAAACATGATAATAATAATGACAATAACATCCTTGTTTTATTTTATTTTTTATTTCCCCATCTGGGGATCAATAAAGTAACTTGTTCTTTTTCTTTCCTTCCTTCCTTCCTTCCTTCCTTCCTTCCTTCCTTCCTTCCTTCCTTCCTTCCTTCCTTCCTTCCTTCCTTCCTTCCTTCCTTCCTTCCTTCCTTCCTTCCTTCCTTCCTTCCTTCCTTCCTTCCTTCCTTCCTTCCTTCCTTCCTTCCTTCCTTCCTTCCTTCCTTCCTTCCTTCCATCCTTGTTTTATTTTATTTTTTATTTCCCCATCTGGGGATCAATAAAGTAATTCGTTCTTTTTCCTTCCTTCCTTCCTTCCTTCCTTCCTTCCTTCCTTCCTTCCTTCCTTCCTCCCTCCCTCCCTCCCTCCCTCCCTCCCTCCCTCCCTCCCTCCCTCCCCCCCTCCCTCCCTCCCTTCCTTCCTTCCTTCCTTCCTTCCTTCCTTCCTTCCTCTCTCCCTCCTGCTCTTAGACAGTAATCATGCAGAGCCTCACCCAGCATCCCAACACACTCTGAAACGGCTGGTCTCTTCTCATGGCCTAGTGGATGTGTGGAGGAGGATGCATCCAGACTGCTGACAGAAGGTAGGGTGTCTTTAGCCAGGCTGGATCGTTTTTACTGTTTTAAACACCATTTCAATGTTTTTAAAGACTGTAATATAATGCCAGCTGCTTTTACTGATCATTCTCTGGTTTTATGTCGCGTTGTCATAAGAAATATTTTTACCTAGCAGTGCAGCACTTTCAGATTTAGAAAAGCTGATTTTACCTCTCTTAGCCAGTGGTGGGACTATGGCAAAACAGAGATAAAACTCCTGTGCCAACAGTATACTCTGAACGTCACACGTGACACCTGCCGGTCTATGAAACACTTGGAGGCTGAGATCGTGGAGTTAGAGACAAGCACTTCCACAGGAAGTCAGAGGTGTACTGAAATCCTCAAGTCCAAAAGAATGGCTTTAGCCGACCTGTTGGATACTAAAGTACAGGGTTCACTGGTCTGATCCAGGGTGCAATACATCACAGAGATGGATGATCCCTCTAGCTTCTTCTTCAGCCTGGAGAAGAAGCATGGACAGACCAACCTGATCCACTCCCTGCTGTCTGACACAGGACAGGAGCTGACAGAGCCCGGACAGATCAGAAGGTGAGCTGTGAGTTTTTATTCATCTTTGTATCACAGTGAATACCGAGAAAACCAGCCACTGTTAGAGGAGTTCTGTGCAGAGCTACCTCAGGTCTCCACGGAGACAAACTCACAACTCGACCGGCCGCTGGAGTTGGAGAAACTCCACACTGCCCTGAACATGCAGGGACGACGATCTCCGGGCATCGATGATCTGACGGTCGAGTTCTATACAGCCTTCTGGGACATTCTAGCACCTGATATGCTAGAAGTGTTTACCAATAGTCTGGCCTCAGGCTCTTTGCCACTGTCCTGCTGGAGGGCGGTCGTTGCCCTCCTGCTTAAAAAGGCAATCTGCAGGACATCAAGAACTGGCGCCCTGTGTCACTGCTCTGCACCGATTACAAGGTTCTGTCCAAGGCTTTGGCTACCAGGCTGAGGGGAGCTATGGAGCAGGTCATCCACCGGGATCAGAACTACTGTGTGCCCGGCAGGTCCATGGCAGACAATGTCTACCTAATTCGAGATGTTTTGGAGGTGTCCAGATCATTGGGTATAAATGCTGGTCTTGTTTCATTAGATCAGGAAAACGCATTTGACCGTGTTGAGCACAGCTTCCTCTGGACAACTATGGAGAAGTTTGGGTTCAGCACCAAGTTTATTGCCAAGATCCAGGTGTTGTACAGTGACGTTGAGAATGTACTGAAGTTTAACGGCAGCTTGTGTGCCCCCTTCAGGGTGCACCGGGGCATCTGGCAGGGCTGTGCCCTGTCTGGGATGCTCTATGCACTCTCTCTGGAACCCCTCCTCTGTAGAATCAGCAAAAGCATCGACGGTTTGATTTTACCTGGTGTTAGAGAGAACATTCTTTTATCTGCCTATGCTGATGATGTTGTTGTTTTTATCAAAAACCAAAGGGATGTTGATGTTTTGGTGGGTTTGACAAACTCATTCAATGTTTTAACTGCTGCAAAAGTAAACTGGAACAAAAGGTAAGCCCTTGCTGTTGGTGAGTGGCATGGCAACCTCCCGGTTCTTCCTCAAAACTTGTGTTGGAAGACTGATGGTCTCAAATATCTCGGTGTGTACCTGGGAAATGAGACAACAACCAGGAAGAACTGGGAGGGCGTCATTGAAAAAATAGAAGGGAAACTAAAGAAATGTAAACGGTTGCTCCCCAGAATGTCGTACAGAGGTCGAGTTTTAGTGATTAACAACCTGGTGGCCTCACAGCTGTGGCACCACTTGGCCTGTATGGACCCCCCATCAGGGTTTCTAGCCCAAATCCAGACCAAACTTGTTAACTTTTTCTGGGATGGGCTGCATTGGGTGCCTCAAGGAGAGTTGTTTTTATCAAGAGAGGAGGGGGGACAGGGCCTCATCCACCTGGCTAGTAGAACAGCCACGTTCAGATTACAGTTCATCCAGCGGTTTCTGACTGGACCAGCGGATCTGACGTGGAGAGAGGTGTCCAGCTGCATAGTCAAACGTGTGAGCAACTTGGACCTGGATGCTGCTCTGTTTTTAATGGACTCCAAGTTTCTAAAGTTAAACAGTTTGCCTCCGTTTTATCATGGTGTCTTTAAATCATGGGCCCTATTTAAAAGCAGCCCAGGAAAAAGCTCTGACTGTTCTGGTTACTGAAGGAACCACTAGTGCATGGAGCCAGGCTGGATGTCTGCAGTGGAGCCACACCTGGGCTGTCTGCAGCACTTTGCAGAACCAGGACCATGACCCTCCAGCAGCTGGTGGACAACGCCAGGCCTGAGTTGGCGGATGTCCAGGCTGTGAGCTCCCTGCTGGACATCCAGTCCACCAGGGGGGCTCAGAGGGGGCTACAACTGTGGAGGCCAAGACTCTCCGGGAAGGAGAGAAGCCTCCTCCTGGACTATAGTACAGGGACTGTACCAGACAGCAAAGATCCTTTCCCTGAGGTCCACATCAGTCCCCTGTTTGGAGAACTGGAGGGTCCTCTCCTCGGAGATGAACGACAGATCAGCCTGCACACGGCCAACAAAAAAATACTGTACAGACAATGTGTAAAAGTAATCAACAAGAAAAACCTGTGTGACAGAGCCCCCACTACCTGGGCCAACAGGAGGACGGGAAGTGGACCTGACCCACAGTGGAGACTTCTGTACAAACCCCCCCTCAAGAAAAAACCAGCCGACCTCCAGTGGAGGATTTAAATGGTGCCATCGGTTCCAATGCTTTATCTCTGTTTTTAACCCTGCGGTGTCCAGCCAGTGTCCCTTCTGTCCCCTTCAGGAGACAGTCTTTCATGCTTTCAGTGAGTGTGGGAGACTTCAGTGCTCTTCACTCTTCTAACGAATGTTTTTAATCTGTTCAGTGAAAATTTTGTATCAGGAAATTCATCTACGGTGCTGGGTACAATAGATCGAATCAGAGAAAGTGGCAGCTTTTAATTTTATCTCTGGAGAGGCAAAACTCGCAATTGATGTGACCAGGAAGAGGAGAACTGAAAACAATACTGTTCAAGAAGCAGCTACTGTTTTCTGCTGTAACATCAGATGTCGCTTAAAACTAGAATTTGGTTTCTATAAAATGACAAAAGACCTGAATAACTTTAGGAACATCTGGTGTCACAAAAATGTCCTATGCACTTTAGTTGATGATCAACTCACTTTCGCAAATTTCCTGATATAATGCACTCATTTTAAAATTGTATTTCCTTTCATTTATTGGTTTTTAGTGTTTTTGAAGCACTTTAGTTCTTTCATCTAATGAAAAATTGTAAAATTTTCTGAATGTGATTGAAGTTTTTTTTGCAAAAAAATCTTCTTCTGAAGCACTTTAGTGCTTTTATCTAATGTAAAATTGTAAAATGTTTGAATGTGATTATAGTGTTTTTGCAAAATCAAAAAATCTTTCCTTTCTAATAATCATTTCACAGCCTCACCTGCTAATCAATATTTTTGAAACTTCTTATCAGTTTGTTGGGAACCACATTTCTGAACCCGAAGCATCATTAACTTAAATGTTACATAGAGAACTATTTAAAATCTAATAATGAACATATATGTTTTGAGCTTGATATAAATATATGTCTTCTTACAGGATACTGCAGCACCATATAAAGATGACTTTGCTGTGACTGGAGACACTTCACTGATGCTGCTGTCTCCTCCAAGTGGAATAGTTGCTGTTATTGGTTAAATACATGATGCAAACCATCCACTTAGTTTAATGTGGCACTTGGCTTCTCTCCATTTCACCCCATCTCACCTTGTCCCATCTCGTTTGAAATACCTTCAATGCCAGACAAACATTCAGTAATTGCCATCGCCTGATAACTCACCTTTTAGGACCCCAGTCTGTGGGCAGGACACCCCTCCCACCATCCTATCCATCTCATTTGCTCTAGGTTGGAAATTCATCTGCATTTCTTTTCAATAAGCAGCTCAGGAAAGCGAGTAATCACATCAATTGTTCTCAAAACTGAAAGAGAATTAATTGAATAAAAATTTGCCACTTTCTTTCCCACCCTGGGATGCTCCTGGAAGAGGAATGGGGGGGGGGGGGCAGGAAGGAGCCACAGGGAGTAAAGGAAGAAATGCAAGTAGCGTGATGGAATACATATGGATGCTGGGAGAGACTAAAGCAGAAAAAACAGTGAAGGGGGGTTGTGTCTTTTAATCTCTGATTTGTTATGTTACAGGTAGAGAGGGGGGGGGGTTGCTTTTAAATTTTCTAGACCCAGGATTTTCTTTGGAGAGATGCCGAGTAATAACTCAGTTTAAAGGCAGGGGAGAGGAAGATCATTATGCAGATGATTAATATGAGCAAGAGAATGCTTTCATAAGTTCAGTCTGCCAACATCACTGTGATGGTGTCTGTGGGTTTATAGATAGATTTTGGCTCAAGTAGCTTTTATCCACTACATTCAATCAAGTGAATATTAGGGTCCAGACCGATGATGCTGTTTTTAAAGCCAACAATCAAACTGATGAGTTCTTTGATTGACGCCATCCTTGCAAGACAAACACAACTTTACAGACCTTCTGTGCATACAATGTCTTGTTCTAAACAGTGCTATTTGTGCTTGTCTTGCCCCCCTCCCATGTGGGTTCCATCAGGGTTCTGCAGCTTCCTACATCTGCTATTATATTAACAAGGCTACATTAAATAATTGTTTTCTTCCTCAGCTAATTTCATCAAATTAAAATTATGACTTAATAAAAAACTAACTACATCCACAGTTTGATGAATGGGAGGAAAACAAACTCATTTGGATTTGAATGAAGTGAGTCAATAGAATATGTGACTAATAAGAAATGATATGAACAATTTGAAGAAAAATCTAAATTGATAACAATAAGTGTAGAAGATAACAATATTAGGTTGAAATGGAGCTATTTCCAAAAGTTTCCAAATAATTCCATTTGATTTTAATTTACCAATTCAATTTGGCAATGTTTACCATAGAACCATACACCATACCATACACATTACGTATTAATGAATGATACAATATAAGCTTTTTTAAGGTTATACAAAAAATATATAGGAATAATCATTATTTGTGTTGCTTATGCTTGCTCTGGTGGGTTCTGTTGGGTTTTTCTGTCTTTTAAAGCTCTTTTGAAATGTCTGTTGCCATGATTAAGCACTTTATAAATAAAACTTAATTGATTTATTGATTATTCATAAGTCGAGTGAAATGATGTAAACTTGATTTAAATGTTTCCGGTTATTTTTTTTTTGAAACCCGTATAATCAAGGACATTTTAACTTGAAACCTTTATAGAATGGTTTCTTTTCGGATGTCAGTCGATCAAATGTGGGATTAAGTTCTTTGAGAATATTTTTGCAATTTTTTTCACAAGAACCAAATCATGAGGGAAGCATGAGCAAAAATAAAATCTTGTTGTCCACCCTTATCCCACCCGCTGGTTTAAGTAAGAAACGAGCCACTACTGACCATTCACCTGCAGCACATGTGTCTGGTAGAGGTCTTCGTAGCCGTAGGCGTGGCAGCTGTAGTTCCCCATGTGGATGGTTGTCACCTTGGTGATGTAAAGGGAGCCATCGTCCCCAAAGTCCTGCAACACAGGAAGGAGATGGAAGAGGAAAATTAAGCAGCGAATGAAGAGGCGGGGCGGCGGAGGAAAAGCCAGAGGAGTTGGAGGAGAGGGAATAGTGGTGAGGAATGGGGGGTGGGGGGGCAGGAAGGAGCCACAGGGAGTAAAGGAAGAAATGCAAGTAGCTTGATAGAATACATATGGATGCTGAGAGAGAGAGGAGGCACACAGCAGCAGGGAATGATGGGAAAAGACAAGTAAGAAAAAGAGTGATGTGAAAAGGAAGAGAGACCATGAATCACTGGTTTCCCTGTTGAGCCGAAGAAGACGTTGGGGAATTTGATCCTCCTCTCTCCCCTCGTCGCGTTGGCTCAGCCTGATAAATGGCAAGGGTTAAAAATATAAAGCCCATTAGTTTGATGAATGGTGCTGGTTGTCGTTGGAGCAGAATGCAGCAGTCACCAGGGGGTTTCAGCCACAGCTTAGGGCAGATTAAGGCATTAAATAGTTTGCTGTCCCACCAAGTGGCAGAGCAGATGTCCTGATGCGGCTCTGTCAGGACACGGAAACCGCAAATGGCTGCTTTCGATCTAAAGAGCTTAAGAAATGAATGTGAGCTGACAGATGGCCACTTAGTGACAAGAAAAAAATGAAATGATTCTCCTGTGAGATGGATGGAGGAAGAGTTCAGGCTGAAGTTTGGAATTTTACAATTAATATGAAAGGATGGCAGGAAGTTGTTCCCCCTCCATCCATAAGTTTAAGAAAAATAGATAGTCTGAGACAAGATGTCATGAAAGTTGTTTCGGTAGCGTCTACGAAATCAGGAAACATGTTGAAAAATGCTTCACCTGGATCCACCCCAAATGGATGGATGGATGGAAGGATGGATGGATGAAACTGAAGGTACACACAGATCATAATATTCAGAGACAAATTACAGGCTTTTAGTCTCATTCAAAATTAATTATATGGTTTTGTGATGAACAAAGCAGAGGAAGAACCTCACATGAGAACGGTCAGCGGCCTCATTCAGTTTAATAAGTCCCTCATCTAAGCTTCGCTTTTGTGAAACTGCATCGAAGTCCCCTTTGATCTATTCTGTAACGCTAATCATCACGCTTCATCACTCAAAGAAACAGCAGTGATGGAAAAAGAGACCCCCATTCACATGTGTGTTTATTGTAGCAATGTACATCAAGAAACTATTATTAATTATTAATTATTATTGTTATAATTATTAACCTGTGTACATTCAACATCTGTCAAAGCTAACCTACTATTTAAACTGGTCCTACAAGAGCAGGGGTGTCAAACTCATTTTCACTGAAGGCCACATCTGTCCTCAAAGGGCCAGATGTAACTAATATAAAATAAATGTAACTACTCCTGTAACTCTGAATTTATTACTCTTTCAAGTTATAAATGTTACAGTTACACAGAAAAAATATGTTTGTCTGTCTGTTATAACTTGCTTTTAATCCTTTTAATTTGTCAGGTTATTAAACCCACAGAACTCCATCAATCAAAGATCAAACTATCAATCAATAAAGAAAAATAACATCAGACACAAGTTAGGACATTAACTTTGTTCATGTTGTTAACCTGTCAAAGTCAGTTGTCTTTGAAAGGTTATTGTGATTTAACTTTGATTTGACGGCGCATTGCATGATTTTGTGAAAATATATCTCAATAACTGTGTGCATGTGCGTGTGCGTGTGCGTGTGCGTGTGTGTCCCTGCTTGATCTGTCTCATGTTTATCTCTGACCTCTCAGACAAATGAGTCCTAACACGTATGAAATGAACACACGTGTGAGGCTCCATCTTTGTTACATTAAATGCATCAGTTCTGGTTTGATTTTTTACTTTCCCAACAGCACTAAAGAAAATGTTCCGACATGACTGTCATTATCTGCTGGGGCTGTGTGAAACAATACTGGATGATTGATTACCCAGGATGCTGTTCAGGTCATGGTAAAAAAGCAGTAGCACCCTTCTCGTTTGTAAATGCACCACTTTTATTGATGGCATCACCTTTACATATTGCTGCTGCAGATTTTATTAGGTGTCAAGTGTCATTGGTGTCTCATCTTCTCATATTCTCTTTCTCTCTCTCTATGTCTCTCTTGCTCTTTCTTCTGCAGAAAATAAAATAAACCTTTCTGGATTTTTTGGTCTTTTCTAAGAGAGCATCACTTTTTATTTAAAGAATCCAGAAGAAAGTGACCAACCAGTTTTTACGGTCCAAGAAGTTTTTAGATTGAAGAAACTAATGACAAAAGTAAAAAGCATGATTGTGGAGAATGTTTTTTTATTTTTTTTTATTTTATTTTGTCTGCCCTTTTTAAAAAACCTGAATTTTGTGGGATAAATGTTAAAAGGGTTATATGTTTTCTTTGTTCAGGAAACGCACAGTACTGTTGAAAATCCTACCATTGTTTGTTTTTGAGTTGTGGATTCCTCTTTTTACGAATCTCCTTTCGATTTTGCGTCAACCTAATTATCTTGTAATTTGGCTTTTATGAATTAACATGATTTTAAAAATACAAAATTTAAAAAAAAAAATCTTTGTCTCTTGCTCTTTTTTCTGCAGATAATAAACCTTTCTGGATTTTTTGTCTTTTCTAGTCAACTTTTAATACCTTTATTGAACATATTGGAATTCAATGCTTTTCTCTTAACCTTGTCTTGTTTTGATCTTCTTACATTGTTAGTGATGATAGTGAATTCCTGTAACTTTCTACATTCGGTTGAAAGTCTGGACTATGTTTTTTTTTAAAAAAGAAGTTTTTTCACTGTAAACAAATTGAAACAGTTCAGTTTGATCCAGACTGAGATTTTATCTGTTTTCAGAACAGAGGGAGATCCAGACTTTCTCCTGGGGGAGGTTTAACACTTGTGATTTTGGACGGGAGAGAATGAGAGGTGTGAAAGTCTAGACCAAATGAGGTGAGTGTGAGAGCGCCCTATGCGGACCGCTAAAGAGATGGAGAGTGATGTCACAGACTAATGACCCGTCATGCCTCCCGCTCGATGCCATCTGGGATTGGCTCCAGCGCCTTTAAAAGCAGATGCAGCTGATGGCTAAATGGAGTAAAATCAGCCCTCACCCTTCCACTCAACACAAAGATAATTTAAAATTGCATACAGTATGTTCCATACCCACTATGAATTATAAAACCCACACAACCCAGTGTTGTTTATCACTATCATTTTATGTTATTTTGAAATGATAAATCATACATTTGGACGTCTACATTACTCTTTATTTAGCCAGGAAGCCAATTATAAAACAACTGTGTTCTCTTCTTCCTTACGGAACTGGTGTTTGGTGAAAAAATAATGACATTAAAAAGATATGCCCTATAAATGAACCGTTTCATTACGTTCTTGTGGGTTCATCAGTGATTAAACTGACCTACCCGTTCCTCACTCCTTCCTCCCCTCAGATCGCAGCGCCCTGTAAATTTTCATTATGCACAGACGAGCGGCTCAGGACCTCTGGTGTGACCACCAACTTCCACCTTAACGCTTGACATTATTTATCAGCCCATCTTCGCACCAGACCAACAAGTCTTCTCATTAACATGTAATTAGTGAACAGTGATCCGGTGGTGGACGGAGCAGGACCGATGCTCTGCTGCTACCTGAACAGATGTACCTGAGCAGAGCGGGGCCACACAGTTCATTAAGTCTGGAACAAGCAATAATTCTTTTTTTTTTTCTAACAAGAGAAGGAGAGTTAATTATGGAGTCAAACTTTTGTTCATAAATGTGAAAGTCCAATAAAAAAATAATCTGTCAGTGCCCACAGTGACCCCCAGTTTACTGTTAATTGTTGAAGTGCACACCGAATGATTTTAAGAGTCTGTCTGAAAGCTGCCATCCAACTGGAGACACAAAGGAACACCACAGTACTCATGATTAGACGTGAAGCATACAAAAAAATTAAAAAATCAATGTCAAGAAACTCAAAACTGCGTCTTTTTACTGAAGATGTTAGTTGAGTTTATCAATGATGATAAATATTCATCGAGTAATTGAGTTAAGTTAAGCCTGAACTATTAAATTATTGCCGGAAAAGTATTTTTTTGTGGTGAAATATAGGCTTAATACAGTATAACCTTCTGTCAATATTTTTTTACCTGATTATGAGCTTTAATTTATTTTAAAAAAATGTAAATGCATGCATCTTTTTTATTTATTTATTTTTTTAAAATTTAATTTTATTAACTCTTTTAATTCCCAAAGGGAAATTAAGAATCTGAAGAAGTCTGATTGTATATATATCAGGTTTTTCAGGAAGAAAAAATAATCAAACCTTTGCTGTAGTCTCAAAATCCTCAATCAAATCCTCATCAAATGTGATACACTCAGCTTTAAAGGATTATGTGTTATTGTTACAGAAGATTTCACCATAACTTTGGATTTGATTACTTCCTTGTTCAAGAAGTTACTCAAAATGACAAGTATAGTTTTTTTCCACAGCCTCTTTTAGCTCATCAGATTGGATTCAAAACTATTTTTCTGTGTGCTTCCATCAGTTCACTCATCATCTTCATTTCCAGCAGCGGTAGCCAGCTGTTCAGTCAAAAACCCTCCACAACCAAACAGTCAGGAACTGACATCCGACTGCTTAAGGTCAGATATTTTTCAAGGTCTTATTGGAAAGAAAATGCGAGACATGAAGGAGAGTAAAAACTCACATTAATTAATAGCAAAGCAAAACTAAGAGCATGCCCTCACGTTGATATCCTCCAGGTCCAAGAAGTTTAGTATGATTCCATTTCTTTTCCAGATGATTGGCGGGCGTAGCGTCCCTTGGATGGCACAGGTGAGGACGGCGCTGAGACCCACTGTTACCGTGGAGACGCTGACCAGCTGTTCCTCCTCCAGGCTCAGCTGCACGACCTCTGTTAGGATGAGAGCAAAAAGAAAATCTCAATAAATGTAAATGAAATCTGCAGGTTAGATCCATCTCTAAGCATCCATCTCACTTCAGCAGACCGGCGAGAAAAAAAACAGCTGCTGCAAGTAAAGCACATCCAGCGTGAGAGAAGACCACGAGTCAGAGGACACACAGCCGGCCAAATATCATTCTTCTCATTAAGGGAAATTTATGTTCATTGAAACGGCCGTCCAATTCAATTCACCTTTGTGGCAAATTGAGAAGAATTCTTCCCTGTGGCACCACAGATCGTTTCTGTCACCAGAAATCTACAGCCTCACTCCAATCAGAAAAGTTGGTGTCAACTGCAGTTTGAACTTGCAATGTAAAGAATGTTTTAGTGTCTGTGATTATATCTGTTTAGCTAAATATCATAACTATAACGAAATATTCAGGTCATTTTCTCTGCTGAAACTACAGTGTCTGAATACTGAAGAAAGTACTTATGTACCAGATACATGCATCATTTAAAATCCATATCCTAATACTGCATAAAGTCCTATATGCGTGCATGATTAAAAAAATAAAACAGACAGGTGGTTTGTTTGCTGGTGATGGTGTGTGTGTGTGTGCGTGTGTGTGTGCATGTGTGTGTGTGCGTGTGAATGTGGAGTTCAGGCTGAGCGGTTCTGACTTTCTGCTGACAGACAGTGACCCCGGGTCAATATTGACTACTGAAGATTCACTTGACTCTGAACAAACACTAAATACAAAGGCCTTCAGACGCTTTAGAGAACTTCTACATGGTGCCATTCATACAACAGTGGACAAATGAGGACGGAATGGACACATAATATGTTAGCCTGATGCAACTGGCCGATCATGATGTCCTTCGTATCTGGAGACAAATAAAAAGAGAGAATATACCATTAAGATAAAGCGTAAAAAGGGTGTAAAAGAGGAGATGGTACAATTCCAAATACCATACGAACATGCGTAAAGTTTGTAATCTGATCAGGTGACCTGCTCAGATGATTTATGTTAATCCAAGAAGTGAGCAGTTCCTTACTTCAGCCTCATCTTTATGCATCAAAAACAAAAACAAGCTATGAAGAAAAAAATGTGAATACAAACAGCTTGCGGACCAGCAGTAGTGGTACCAGACTAGTATTACATACTTCTATCTGAACCCATGGCGCACGATATTTCATTGTCACGAATGACTGGAAGCAGATGGCGAACAGACTCTGACAGGTTTGTGGGAACTTTCTGTCCAGACCCAGACTTTGACTAACGCTGCGGTAAAAGACCCCTGGATATTAGCTGTCTGTTTCACGCCGCTCTCCAGTTGATAGATATATTTGGGCAGACAGCTCGGTCCGTCAGGGGTATTCAGGAATGCCTTGGGTGGGGTACCCCGCCAGATCCAACACAGCTGTAATTCAGCAGAGTGGTAATCTGGGAGGCAGAACAGGCTCTGGGTGGTCCTGATGAGGGATGGGGGACATCGATCTGACGTGGACATCCGGGCTGGTTCCAGGGAGGCAGCATGAATTTTAATCAGTCCTGCCCTCACATCAAATTCTTTCCATTGGATGCCAGACAGGCCTGTGAGCTTTGTTGTGTCTGCCTCCAGCAGATGATTGTTCAGGTTAGCGTCTGGAGTGACGTAACATTGACCGTGTTAAGGTGGAGAAGGATGTTCAGAGCTCTCTGGTGTCAGTGTTCATGAGCAGATGAATCACTGGGAACACTGGGACCGATTTAGTAGGAAGAAATAAGAAAGTTCTGATGGTTCTGATGGTGTTGTGTTGAATTACAATAATTAAAAATGTATTTTTCGTTACATCCCGCGAAGCGGTGATGTATTGTAGTTGTCAGTGTTTGTGAGTCTGTCCACCGTTGCAGATAGAAAGATGGAACAAAAAGCAGATTACTAAGGCAGGAAAGGGGATGAAAATGAGATGATGACCTTGAAAAAACTAGGTCAAGGTCAAATTTCAACTTTTGTACTCATTGCGGATTTTTGGAAGGCAGTCATGTGATACCGTACGCACATTCTATTGGCTGACGGCATCAGGAGGTGCGCTTCGTTCCGTGAGTCTCGGGCTTCCGTGAGACACAAAAGCGCTTTAAACAGTCAATCAGAGTGTGGGAAAATGTAATAGAGATAGAGGGTGGTTTCATATCAGTATGGGGAGGGTTCATAAACATTTAAATTACCGTAAATATTAAGATAAATAGTTCATCGCTATATCGCGGAATTCGTTAATCACCTGTGGTTCCTGGAACGCATTAAGCGTAAGGAACGAGGGCACACTTTTAGACATTTTTAGGTACACATCTCTGAAATCTGATGAGATATAATCACAAAACAATGTTGATTGTTGAATTCAGGGGTGTCGCAGGATGTTGCAGTCTCTGACTGCCTTGTTTTATTTACTTTTTGTCTGTTCTATAAAAGAAATGTAACCTCAACCCTTAGTAGATGCCTTTAGTAACCCCCGTTAGATATGGAAGTTAGTAATTGACTCTCTGGAATTGACTTGAGAATTCATGAGCTCGACTGATCGATCAGCCCTGTTAAGGAGCTCTGAGCAGGATAACAGGAAGAGTTCTGCATCCTGCTCTGGATATACAGTCATCAGTGAGTAAAAACAGGGAGAAAGAGTAGAGAGCAAGGTCATAAGACAAGGATGGGCCTCAAACAAGAGGAAAAAGATAAATAAAATGCAAAGAAAAGAGACAAAGAGTAAAAATGTGAGCTCAGATTCAAGAGAAAAAATGTTTAATTGGATCAGGAAATAAAAAGAAAGGCGTGCCGAAAGACGGAACGACACCACGGGGCAAAAGACAAGGAGTGAGAAAGTGGTTGTGAGGTGAGACATGATGCAGAACGCGCAGGATGACTCCCAGGGAATAACTAATGCGCTGAGTTCAAGGCTGCTTAGAGAGTCGCCCCCCCCTCTCCACTTTCATTAGATCAGTCTCATGTGGGGGCGGGGGGTAAAACATCAAGACACAGAGCCAAGGAGCAGAACATCAGGATTTACTGTTCAGATGTTAAGACTGATAAGTCCAGTCCCCATCTTTAGACTTAAAGAGGGAGAGAGCGAGGTGACGGATACCCAGCATGCACTGGGTTGTTGTTCGGTTGATTCACACATCTACTCTTTTTAATTCCAACAGTACCTGCGTGATTAAAATAACTGTTTTAATGGTTAACTGGTTTCAACAAAATCAAACATCTGTTTCGCCACTAATTTCCAAAGCAGCAGGGAGATCATAAAATCAAACATCGTCTCTTTTACACGACATCGCTGCGGTTTTGCTCCTGAGAACACAATCATGAGATACACACTTCATGTGCGAAACGTCACCAACTCTGTCCAGTGTGTTTTAGAGGACAGCTGGTTGTCTGTCAGGTATCGCCATGCCAACAGGACATTGGTGAACCTATTTTCACCCTTTGGTGAGGGTATGAACAACACCAGCAGTTGCAGTTGCTTGTTTTGTGGCAAAAAAAATACTGTATACTTCCAGTCTTGCCATTTCCGTGGTTGAATGCTTGCCACCCTGTTTTTCAGCTGCTCTGTAAAGTTGCCGAGCAAAGCTGCAGTTCTATATCTGATCATGCTCTCCAGTATTACTAACAGAATAACAGAGAAGTCTGGCTGCTCTCTCCACAGCCTGAGTCGCCTCAGGAAATCAAGACGCCGCTGCAGCCTTTTGTGCAGGAACTCAGCGAGAGCTTTCCAGCTGATAAGTGGACACCCAAGTATTTATAGAGAACGGACAATCGATTTCCAAGGATCACTTGGCTTGTGTTTAGTTGTCTGGATCAAAGATTGTTCCTATGTGTTAGTGATGTTTTTTAAAACGAGGTGGTTCATGTCACACCTCCGATAAAGATGTCTTTGTGCAGACGGATCGCCATCAATACATCATCTGAAACAGTAATAACATGGTTTTTAGAGTGTATTGTTAACAGTGATGTTTGAGTCAGGCTGACAGAAGGTGAGAGAACATTTACCAACCCCTGCAAGAATTCAGTCAATAGCAACATCATAATAAATCAATAAAATAGCATTATAATAATAATTATTATTATTATTATTAGATTTTACTATATATTTTATATTATATACTGTATATTTTTATTATATTATTTATATAGTATTCATTATATTATTATTTGTATTATTATTATTATTTTATTTTTATTATTATCAATTATAACTTTAATGTGTTAATTATTATTTTAATTGATAACAATGAATTTAATTGATAACAGTGAAATGCAGATGTAACAAAATATAAATCGGGTAACATTTGAAATAAATAAAATCAAGTAAACACAACATTGTAACAATAATTGAAGCGCTAAAGAACAAAACAAGGCCCATACAAAATAATAGGCACTAAAGTTAAACGAATGCTTTTAAACTTTTGTACGTAAAAAAAAGAAAATATTCATGCTCTTAGATTCTCATGCCAAATTCATTAAAACGTCCTTTCTTCTTCTTGTAACCGCATTCTTTTTCCATACTTGGATGATCGCTCGTATTTGTTTGGCTATGTTTTTATACCCTGGAAATGAGCTGCATTACCACGTGTCTTTCCGTGATAATGTCCTCTGTGAACACAATGACGCCGTGGATTTACACGGCGCACGGAGACGGGCCTCCCACTGGGAGCCCACGGTGTGTACAAATGATCTCAGTGTGTCAGTGTGCATTCGGTATGAGGGCCTCTCTCTGCAGGTGGGCGGCCGTCATTACGACATACATCACTCATGTTTCCGGCGCGGCGACGCTCTGAATTAATGTATATGTGGATCCCTCACAGAACGTGCACATCTTTGTCTAACATCAATCAATAACCGACTCCGACAATTAGACCCGAGTACCTGCTGTACACGACATTACTTCCATATTCTTTTCCTTTTGTGTCTCCCACACACTTTTTCTAGCACACAAGGACTAATCCTCTCTCTCGCTCTCTCTCTCTCTCTCTCACACACACACACACACACAGGCACACACAACCTCTCTCCTTAAGAGTGCTGGGGTGGTGATTATTCATGGGAGGGCGATGGGGATGAGCAATCAGCGGCTAGCTCATTAATCACCCCGGATGCAGACCCCTAATCTCCTCCACAGGTACCGAGGAATCCTCTCGTCCTGATACTCTTTACTTTTTCCAGAGTTTCCCTCACCTCCACCTCATCGCACCTCCTTCCCTCCTCCACACTCCACCTCATCTCCTCGCCTTGGTTATTTCTCTTTATCTTTGCCCCCCCCCCCCCCAGAAACCTGCGACTAACTGACTTCCTGTCAGTCTTCATTTCCAGTATGGTCTCACTCTGACTCTTTCATTTCTGTCTTTCTCTTAAATTTCCTCCTTGCCTGGCTTTCTCTTAACTTTGCCGTGATGTTACCTCTTCTCCAGTAGGTTCCCTTAACAACCCAGCAAATAATCTTGCTAAAATAAAAAGAGGAAGCAGAGTGAGGAGTATTTAAAAATAATCTGTTGCAGGGTGCATTAAAATGCCAGCAGCAGTGATTTGGCAGGAGATCTGGCTGTGCTTCCTCTTAGAGCATCTGCACCCTGTTTGGAATAATAGTTGGTGGTTGCCTGGTTAGAAAGTAACAGAACCCCTAATCCTTTTCAACATTCTGTTAAGTTACAACAACAAACATAAATCTTTATTGGAAGTACATGTGAAAAACCATCATAAAGTGGCACAAAATTGTAAAGTATGAAGAAAATCATACATAAATTTATATCGGTTTCGCAAGTGCAAAACTGAAAAGTGCAGGTCAATACTTTGTAGAAGCGTTAGTCATGGGTTGAGAGTGAATAACTCCTTGTGTTACAATCTGTAATCAAATTAAATCTACCTTTACATCAGACCAGTTACTGTTAAGTAATCTGGTATTTTAATACATTGGATTAGATTTCTGAAGGGACGTATTCACAGTTCAAAATGGGCATATGCATCTCGTCATTGTTTGGTATTAACATAAAAAACACTGAAAAATCTTATTGTGCAACTGTTCCATGGAGAAAAATCAGACAGGCAGCAGTCCAACATGAAATAGTGTGAGAATCCATGAAAAATACATGTCCTCTGTGCCAGGCTGGGTTCCTGTCATACGCAGGCCTTTACTGTTAGTTTGATCATCATACGTTTGCTTTATTCAACACAAGGACAAAGGCTGGTAGCAGCATTCCAGTGCAGAGTTATAACACAGGAGGCTGGCATGTAAAGCCCCAAGTAAGACTCCAAACAATAACTGTTCAATTTCAATATTAATAAAATGAAGCTACTTTCATGTGCAGGAGGACAGGAATGTTTTGTTTGAGGATGGAGGAAAGATTCCACCTCACATTGAAGTGATCACAATCGTCTCGTCTTTTGTAGGAATAAAACCACAGATTAAAAAGAACTCTAACACATGTACTCCAGGTGATCCAGGTCAGTCTGCTCTACTCTCATTGGCTGAGGCGTGACTTTGTACCAATCAATGCACCAAATGGCCTCTCCAGCTCTCATTGACGGAGGTAATGAAATACTGAGACGTCATGGGAGTTCATTCTAACTGAAAGAGCCCAACAATAACAGACATTATCTATACATCTAGTGTTAATGTGTTGTTAAAACCGAGTCTGTGATCCGAACAGGATTACTAATCTATCGGCTCTTTAATCCTGTGCATTACTGCAGTAAAAAGCAAAGCAGCATGAACACCTGCTTTAACTTTGACACCACACATCATTTCTGCACAGCTTGTCCAACACTTCTTCTACTCTGACTCCTGAAGGTCAAAAGTACTTCAACCCCCTGGCATTATCAAAATTGCATTCACTGAGATGAAAGCAAGCCCTTTTTATGAGCTCTTTATTTCTTAGAAGTAGACAGTAATACCTGACTTCTCTTTCAGTCTTTTATGGAGAAAAAAAAAGCCTTGGATTTCTCTAAATTCTTTCATTCTGACATTTAGTGCAGATCAGCTGAAACGACAGCATTTCACAAAAAGAGAAAGTCGTGTTACTTTAGCTTTCAGCTTGAGCTTGATAACCTGAAAAATAGGAAAATTTGCTGGCGAATATCAATATGTGATCTGGTGATTCACCGGCGTCTTATCCAGGGTGTAGCCTGTCCCTCGCCAACAGCCAGCTGGGATAGGATACAGAGAACCTGTGACCCGCAAGGTGGAGGCGAGAAAGAAAAATACAAGAAAATGGATGGATGGATGGATGGATGGATGGATGGAAATATCAACATGGACATGCAGGTTAAATGTACATAGTTTCTTTTCTAAAAGTCGGACTAAACATTTAAACACATTTAGTCTTAAAGGAGAATAAACATGCATGACCTACTAGAGAAAGAAATGTCCCTTTTGTTCTCTTTGGTTTGATTCAAATGACTAATTTCAAGCTCAAAAGGCCAAAAAAAATTCCTCCTGCTCTGAGAGGTTTGATGGAAACACACTGACGGTTTGGAGCTCATCTCCTATACTTCATTTTTTCCAATGAGGCCTAATTTATTGAAGCTATATTCACATCTGGTATTAGGATAAAATGTCTGATAATCTCATCGTTATGGAAACAAAGAAAGTCTCCTCCTGCTCTCTCCTCCATGCCTCCTGCTGTAACCATGAGGGCGTGTCAGTTTGGCTAAGTGGTCCTTCTCCTTCCTGAAGCCCCTCCAGCTTTGGGCAGGCGTGTGTGTGTGTGTGGGGGGGGGTGGTGGCAGTGAGGTGAGAGGGATTAGTGGTCGACACCCCAGCTCCGCACCGCAGGAACCACAGCTTGACTTCAGCTTGAGGCTTAACCTCAACCCAGACAGAAAGCCCAATGAGAGGTGTGTGTGTGTGTGTGTGTGTGTGTGTGTGTGTGTGTGTGTGTGTGTGTGTGTGTGTGTGTGTGTGTGTAACCCATGTAAAATATGTGCTAGACTGTCATGAATTCATCCCTGTAATTGTTTGTTTTGTTCACTAAACATGTCTGGATTACTGATCATCACACAGAAATATAAATAATAGTTGTTCAGTCAAATGTGCTGCGTCACACACATTGAAAACTTGATCAACCCAGCGCTGTTCTTACTCTTCTGCTGCATCGTTAAATATTAATGCAGAAAAACAGGAATGGAGGAGGAGGAACATGAATGACGTCTAGAAAGTGACACGTGTGCTCACATGTCCATCACGTGTTCCTTTTGTTTGGCCTCACCCGTTCCTTTCCTCATCCTCATCTTCATCCTCATTATCATCTTCATCCTCATCCATGTCCTTTTCATCATACTTTCCTCATCTTGGTATTTTATTCTCTCAGACCCTACCCTTCTTCCTCCACAATCTTTACTGCAGTTTTTACTGTTTGGCCAAAATGACTTGCGTTGGATCCATCCGTGGTGTGTTTGGGTTTTTTCACCAAGAACCTGCTAACCCTGCCACCGAGTTTTCTCAAAGTTTTTCATATTCATGTTTTATGTGCAGCAGGTGTGAAGCATACTAAATATCAAGCTGTTGTAGCCTACATTGTTAGTTTCACACAATGCTCATATATTCCAAATTCCAAACCTCTAGCCGTCAAATCTCAGACAGTTTTAGTTTTCTTTTTATGCATTCTGAATGTGTACGCTGGAGATAATAGTATTTATTTAGTGTTCTGACTGATTCATTATCAGCGTTTTGCTTCAAAACAAACTGTTCAGAACATATAAGATTTTACATAAAAGTATTTAGGAAACCTGGTTGAAGATCAAACTTCTTGCAAAACCCTTTATTTCCATTTTTCTTGTCTTCCTTTTGCTTCGTTCTTCTTCTCCACCATACACTTATTCTACATCTTAACAAACATGAGCAAACATAAAGTAAGCATCCCCATTTTTCCTCTCTGTCCTTCTTTTATAATATCCTCGAGTCCTGTAACGTTTGTTATCCGCAGCTCCTTAATATCGTAATCAAAACACATTTCCATCGTTTGGAATGTAAAGGAGCTAAAAGCTTGAACTCACCACATGTTTTTTTATTCACTAACACATCGTCTTACACCAGGACAGTCGTGTTATTCGCTAAGTTCAGTGACGTGATGTCATCGCTGACCTCTATTTAGTTCCACGGCACCAACAGGACGGAACAACTGTTCGCTGAAAACAACCTCAACACAATGATGAAGCCATCTGGACCAACCTGATGATGATCCACAGAGAACAGATGTTCGCCCAAAGACAGAAAGCTGCACCCTTTCTGAGTGCGTGGACGGCAAATACATCTTACGACTGTGTTTATCTCCTTTATTCTGAAGGAACACTTTCAAAGCTGACGAAGGGGGTGGATGCTGGAGGGGATTTAACTGAGGAGATGAGAGGAGGAAGCACCTCTCCCATGCCTGCATGCACAAATGTGGGGGGGGGGCAAAACACATATCCACGTGGAGAGACACTTGTTTGAAACGGGTTAAAGGATTGTTCCTCTAAAGCAAAAAAGCAAATCAATGGAGGCATGATAATGAATTATTTCCTTGCCAGAGAGGGAGTTAGAGGAGAGATAAAAGCAGACCACATGCTGCGCCGCTAACAGCCCCCGGGGGCTGCTGCTTGTGAATTATGGTGCGCTGGAGAGAAGTAGCTGCCCCTTAAGACCTGCTGAATGTAAAAGAAATAGAAAGTCAGAAAAATAGAAGTATGGCAGGAGCATAAATAGGGGGGGATCAGAAATTGAATGTCGTAAAGGGTAATAGGTTAAAACCAAACCTCTAGAGTCTCTGCTATACACTGAAATGCCTCTGGATGGGGTAATTATAGACATTCAAGTGGTGGAAATGAAAAGGACTAGATGGATGGATGGAGACGGAGACATGACATTGATTCTATGCTAAATGTCTGCTATGCGCACGCGCGTGTGTGTGTGTGTGTGTGTGTGTGTGTGTGTGTGTGTGTGTGTGTGTGTGTGTGTGTGTGATTGTGATACTAAATGAGCTAGAACACTGTCTGTGTCACCAATTAGAAGTCATGTCCTGCTGAACCACACGTTTCCCTCATGACACTCTCGGGTTTAGGTAATAATGACGTTAACTACTGGGATTCACAGTTTTACAACATTTATTAGCACATTTTATATTTGACTTTATGTTTAACACACCTAAAACAGATATTTGTACAAGTCATTTCCTTACTGTTCACATAGGTGTCCCAGTGATTGTGTTCTAAATATAATTACGGTCAGTGTGACGTACGAAGCTCAGACAACACAGTGGAAGCTAAACTGAACTCAGTATAGTCTCAACTTATTTGCATTTAAAATCAGAACTATGTTTTCATTTAAACTAATGTGTAAAATAAAAGACAATTATCTATCATTGGTATCTGTTCTGAACAGACATTGGTGTGCATCTTGTTTCATGCCGGCTGTTTCCTGTTCTGCCATCCTTCATGCTGAGCCGACTACATTCTGGCTCCAGCTCCACATCAGACATGTTGACGAGAGGGTGGTTTTAACTTTATCCTTTAAAATCTCAGAAAGCGTGAAAACACGCCTGTATCTCAGAATGACTTTCAGGGGGGGGGGGGGGCATTCTCAACTTATTTGGAAGGAGAGTGACAGAAAATGATGAATGATCTTGTAAGTATGTGACACGTGTCCCAGGACCTTCAATAGTACGGTGGTACCTCTACTCACAAATGTCTCCACATACGAAATTTTCTACTTGCGAAACGCCTCAACAGGAAGATATTGCCTCTGGTAGCATCACAAAATAAAATGAGGACCAACTCTCCCTGGTTTCTTTTTTGAATACAATACAATATGTTTTATTCTCATTTGGTCGCACAGGAGGAATGATTGCGTTTTCTTTTAGTATAAAGGACAGATCTCTCCTCTCCTCTTGAGAATTAGCTGCATCAGTGTTGCGCTAAATAAGAGATTGACAGTGACAGTTGCCATAGCAACTTGCTGGACAATGCTACTGCATTCAGAACAGACTAATTGATGACATCCAGCTGTAAGAAACAATGAAACAAGCAATGAGATGTACAATCAAACCATCATGAGTCACAATCATACCTAGAACAACAGCCATTAGTCTGTTCTGTGCTCTGACCCCTCCCTGAGGAGGAGTGGGCAGCCCTTATGGCCCCCGGGAAGGGAGTTGGGCTGAAATATTTAGCTTTAATACATTGGCATAGTCTGTAGGACCTGGGCTTGAACCTCTGACATCCTTCGTTGGTTACCTCAGGAGCCCCCCCCCCCGACCCAACCAACTAAAAATAGCCCCCGGCATGAGAAGATTCCTCTCTGGTCCGTGTGTCATTAAACTGCTGTCAGTCATTTCAACGAGGTGCAGCTCGAACTAAAGGTGCTGTTTGATCACCGTCACATTCACAGAGGGAGTGTGACCACTGCCCCAACAGCCCCCGCTGCAGCTAGCCGCTGGGTAATTACCCCTGAATGGGGAAGCCACTGAGAAAAGTAACAGCAAAAAAAAACACCTTATACACACACTGGAAAAGGCCTGCAGAGGTCCACTGAGTGGTAATGAAGCATCAGGAAGCAGCCGTTATATTCTCTTTCTTTTTCAGGTTCCTGTTTTGGACTCTATTCCATCTCTACTGTTTTGGAATTGTTCTGCTGGTTTTCTGTTAAATTCTAAAAAAAAAATAAAAATTCAATTTCAAATATTTTCAACAGTTCCAAATTAAATGTCACTCTTGATGAAGTGAAGCTTCATTTGGTTTTTTGTGGTGTAGATGGAGCTCCTGTCGTTGTCGCCTCACAGGCTGGGCGAGGTTAGCGGTGCAGATAAGCATCCATTTATTTTGCCCTGTTCTGTGAAAATGGAAGATACACCACATGATAAACACACCTACACAGAGAACCAGTGTCTGCACCGTGTTTGAACGTCCACAGATTGCTAAGCGACATGCTGCTGCTGAGGCGGTGGCAGGAGTCCAGTGATGGGAAACCTTCCACCTCAGCAGCAAAGGGTTAACTGAAGAAAAGTTCCACTAAAAAATGACAGACTGTGTGGTGAGATGAGGTAAACCTGCATAAGGACATAGCATAGCTAGCATGCTGCTGCAGTATTTCCTTCTATTTTGACCCTTCCTCTCAGAATTGAACTGGAATTGAGAGCCTCTAAGAAGAAAAAGCAGAATCAGAATTGTTTAAATCCAAATAATCCCAAGTGATTGTGTGTCCTTATTTAATCTACTGGCATCTTGTATGTAAAGGAATGAAGTTCAAATGGTTTGATCCGTCTCTGAACACGTTCACCAGAGGCAAACCAGTTACAACTGTCTGTTCTTACTGCTCTGTTAATTCCATACCATATACAGCAGCTTCTGCACTAAAAGGCACATCTGATTATAACATAATGAATGGCCTATTATTTTTTTTTTTTTTCATATATAAGGTGCACTGGATTATAGGGCTCACTGTCGGTTTTTGAGAAAATTAAAAGCTTTTCGGTGCGCCTTATCATGCGGAAAATACTGTAAATGAAAAGATTCAATTATCACAGACGATCATTAGACACCATGAACTACTACAAACTGTATTCCATTATCAACACACACACAAACACACCAGTACACGACTGAACCTGCTGACCTTACCTGAGTCTCTCTTTCCACATTCTCTCATTTCTCTCTGATTCGTCGCTGTTTCTCCACATGACACTCAAACACACTTCCATTCTCTTCTTTGCTGTTCATCTCTATTGATTTCTCAGCCGGCCCTCCTGAGTGGCTCCTGCCGATGCGGCCCCACCAGCTCCATATAATTCCTCTAATAACAGGATTTGTGGAAAACAAATAGACTCGCAGTCGATGCTGAGGAAATATGAAGTGGAACTGCACGGATAAAGAGGTGCAGGAACAATGGAACAGAGAAAAACAGCTAATTAGATGCTCACCAGCTGTGTATTTTTGCAAATTGAAAGCAGGGCCACTTGCTCATGGTCCAGCACCTGAGCGACTAACAGGACTGTTAACACGTAAACAAGGTCTATAGCTGCTGTTACACACTAACGGAATTTTAGGAATCAATTTCATGTGGGAAACGACAACCTTGATGTTAACAAAAGCTATTAAAATACTGAGAGAATAGTATTTTAAATTGGAAAGAAACTCAGAAACAAAAAAAAAAGTCTTTGAATTAAAATGTGGTTGGAGTGCTGATCCAAGATCATTAACTTTGAGCAGAAATATGAAGGTTACAGCTACAAACTTCTCACTGATGTCCTAATTTTCTGCCAACCCAAGCAGAAATCATAGCAAGTGAGAAATGAAATGAAATAATAAGAACGATCCTGAATAATTCTTTCTCTTTTAAAACTCCTCACCACATTCTTGCTGTTTCTCTGCTCATCTCACTCTTTAAAGTATTTTTAATTCACTAATCTCTTTCTAAAGCGAATGCCTCGATGGACCGACACAGATCGTGAAAACGCAGTGAACAGGCACCGTTCTGGGAGCGTCATTGTTTGTCTTTAAGCTGCTTTCTGCAGGATATCACTGATCACCAACAGTCTCAAAGTTTCTGCTGTTTCTGACAATAATCACACACTCAGAACATTTGACACCCTAAATATCAGGAGCCAATGATGTCGCAAAAGTGTGTCAGAACTCCAGACAGTGCAATGAATTACAGTGCAGAGCATGTATAGTTACACCTGTGACACGTTCACAGATATCTCCTCACCTGAAGAGTCCCACATAGACATTTTGCTGGTTTCATGTTAGACAATAAGAAAAACAACTGAATAAAATGACTAGAAAACAAACTCCACGAAACGCCACTTGGTTTTTTTTAGGACTACATCCCTGTATTTCACCAGGAACATAAAAATCTTAAATGAAACTTTTCCAATATTTACATTAGATAGGGAAAAAATATTATTTTTTAATTACAGTGACACTAATCACATATAAATGCTATGAGCACAGGACAAGCTGCCACTAGGAAAACAAATGCTGCATCAAGAGGGAAGGCCAACACAACACACAGCTTTGTATATTTGTACTTTTCCCAGTATATCAGCCTTCGCCACATCGACCAGTCAGGTCTGGGATTGTAATCATAAACCCACAAACTGTAAAAAAAATAAATAAAAATGAGGCATTTAAGAAGACTCTACTTAACAAAGGTGTGCAGATGGAGGGTAGAAAAGCAAATAAAGTACATAAAAAAACCACCAGGAAAAGAATCAATAACAATGTAGTCATCCTGGGGGGTGGGGTGGGGGAGGGCTCTCCATTCCTCACTAGTCAATTTGAGGTAAAAAGGGGAAAAAATAGATTTTTGGTGGAAACAAAGCAGTGTGTCAAACTTTGTACATTAAATACAGTAAAGAGAACAAAAGAACCAAAGCACAAACACACATTTGTTTGGTTTGGGTTTTTTTTTGGGGGGGGGGGGGGGGGGGGGCTGCTGGAGCAGAAATCCTTGTAGGGAAATGACCAGAAGGTAACATCAGAAGGTATGCAGAATCAACAGAGAAGAAGATCTAAAGGAGGATTACTGAGGACATTTACCCCCCCCCCCCCAATGCTCTGAATTATTTAGTCTCCAAAACACGAATAAAGTTTGCATTTCAGGTCACACAACTCGCTTATAAACAGGGCAAAATCCCACCTCACGTCATTTAGCTCCTTTATATGAATTGCTTTTTTCCAAGCTTGTGACCGTATTGAGAATTTCCACCCTGTTAAACACACCTGCGACTCCTGGCTGCTGCATTCCAGACCAATCGTTGGGGAGGGAGGGATGGGGGGGGCATTGATCGCATCACATGAAAACGCATAATCCTGCATTCCACACAAACACGAAAAACTTCCCCAGTTCCACATCACCAGCATCCTGAACACCAGATGGGCCACTCAAAAATAATCACCCCCTCTCGGTGGTCCCCCCCTTTTTTTTTTTTTGCAGCCCGACGCTTAACCTTGAGCATCATCTGATCAATAGCTTGTTTTATTGGTCCCAACCTATTCCTACAACTGCTTGTCAAACATAAAATGTATTAACAAACATGGCACAGACACCCCCATCCCCCCACCCCCCCATTTGCAGGCGGTGCCACCAGGTGAACAGATGACATGCAGCGTCAGCTCACCGGCCATCTGGAAGGTGAGGGGGGGGGTGTCAGACAGTACTAACACAAAGGATGCATTAAAGGAGCTGCTAGTGGAGCTTAATGGAGCTGCAAAACCGGAAGTTAAAGCCTCAGAAACGCTCACCTGCCCCCTGCGGAGTTACCACGGGGGGCAGTTTGTGGTAAATATAGGAAAAAAAAGGAATCTGTAGCAGCCAGAAAATGTGACCAAGACACATCAGCAACATTAGAGGTGTAATTGTGATTATGAGGTGAAACCTGCCTTTCAGTCGGCACTCAGGGTAAACAGTAGAGGTTATTATGGATGTTCCAGATGCTGTAATCACAGCCGGGTCTGGGCACATGGTCTACTGTGAAATGATCAGTTTATCGCTGGCCGAAACGCTTTCATCCTAAAGGATGGAGAGAAGCCGACTGATAAAAAGTGGGAGAATGAAGGTGAAAGTAGTCAAAGAATGAATGAAGATTGCGTTGTGTGGTTTGTTAACGGAAGCAAGTAAAGACAGTAATTTGTGGTGTACTGGAAAAATAAGATAAGGTTTCAATGTGCAGATTTATGTAGATGTTTGGGTATAATCTGTGTTTTGAGAAAGAAAGAGCAAGAAAATAAAGATTAGATAGAAAATCGTCCAAAGACTCACGAAAGGCCGTGTAGAACTCATGAAGGCTGAGGCGTCCGTCGTTGTTGTAGTCGTCGTAACGCAACAGGTCCTGCATGGTGCACTCCAGCAGGCTGTCCGCCAGCTGCTCCTTCAGAGAGATCTGACACACACACACACACACACACACACACACACACACACACACACACACACACACACACACACACACACACACACACACACACACAATAACAAAAGTCAAAGATAAAGTCAGTAGAACCTAGAGAAACATCACACCACCTCATAGCCCTGCATTGTTTCACTCAGATCTGTTTCATCCAACATGTGATAAGACTGAAGCAAATTATGCACATTCACTTTAAATGTAAATCAGACATTTTTAAAAGGGGAGCCAGTGAGATAGTAAACATGTCAGAGCTCTTCTAGTGGGGGAGTCTGGGCATGAACATCTTCTCTCATCCAGATGCACCTTCAAATATTTCCTGTTTGAGCTGCTGAACATCTGTAAGGAACTAAAGTGGTCATCTTTTATTAAAACACCTCCACCACTGGAGTGATTAGAGTTGAGTACGGACGTCTCCTGTTTGCTTTCACGTCTTGTTTTTCCCAAGTGCTCCACAAGTGGGTCTCCAGCAGCGCAAACAGCGATTTGAAACCAAATTTCAATCTGAATGTAATTCCCTTTTTAAGTGGTGTTAAGAACCGGCTTTTCATTCATTGGTAATAGAGAGAAGCCTGTGAGCTGGTTCAGGCACGCCACTTGAGCTGTACTCTGTAAACACACACACAGACACACACCCACACTATATGCCTCATTGTCCTCAAGCGTCATCAAACACACCCTCCACATTTGGTGCTTTGTTTAGGATGCAACACCCCCCCCCCCCCCCGCCTCTGCTCTGCATGCATATTACTTTTTTTTTTTTCCGATTGCAATTTTGTAAACTAAATGAAAATAAAGCATTGCAACCAATACTACATAGATCGTTATCAAAACCAAAGTTCTGCACCAAATAGAACACAATCATTATCATTAGTTGTGTCTAAACAACTAAGACACTGTTGGGTGAAAACGTAAAACACTCATCTTTAGAAAGCTGAGCCATAGTACAAAAATAGGTCAAATTGTCGAAAACTCCTTTTTTTTTTCCTCCAACAAATAAATGAAAATAGGAACAGCAGATATACTTACATTACAACTAAACTTTAAAAGAAAAATTACTGGAAAAAAAATTGAAGAAAAACTATATAGAAAAGAAAGAGGCAAGAAAAATAATTGTGACTTTATGTCATCATCACTCCCCAAAGCAGGGCTGTCAAAGTCCTTTACGCTGAGGGTCACATCAGCATCATGTCTGTCCTCAAAGGGCCAGATGTGACTAATAAATGTAACTAAATGTAACTCAGTGTAATGTAAAACAAATGTAACTACTCCTTAATGTTAATTAACTATAAATGTATTACTTAATAAAGTTACAAAAATTACAGTTACACAGAAAAAATATGTTTGCTTATTGCTCTGTTATAACAGGTTATTAATTATTCAATGAATAAAGACAAATAGCATCAAATAAAAGTTAGGACATTAACTTTGTTCAAAATGTTTGTGTCAAAGTTGAAATGCACTTAATTACTGCATTGTGGGAAACCTAGTTTTTGGTCAAATCACACTTTTGACCTATTTATTTTTAGACACTCTTACCTTTCATGCCCTCGTGGGCCACATAAAATGATGTGGAGGGCCACATTTGGCCCCCGGGCCTTGAGTTTGACAGTCTTAATATGAAAAAATTTGCGTGGAGTGATGTCATCGGAGCTTAGATGCCATATTCAAACCTTGTTTTTCTGCTGTCATATATGAAATGTAGAAATTGGAATCATTCTGAGAAAGATTCCATCTGTTTTAAAGTGGGGGGATGAAAAAAAAAAAGCAATCAATCATATAAGCGCTGTTCGTAATTGCTTGCATTTAAGAGCGATCTCTTCTCTTACCTCTCGTTTTTTGTGCATACTGTATCTGAGTTCATTCAAAGACTTTCCCCTGGGAAGATGTACTACTCTCTCTCTCACTGTTTGTCATTTATGAGGCCCCCCCCCCCCATTCCATTTTAGAGGCGTATCCTTCTCAGGGGATCCATCTTTGAATCGGTGATGTTAAGCAGTTTTAGGAAGATAAAGAGAACTCTCAGCTCAATAACTCCTGCTGTACTATATTTTGTTAAAGCAGCTGCCAATGAACAGAAGCGCATTGTGAATTAATAAAAGGGGGGTTGGGAGGGTCTCTGTCAAATGATAGCTTGAGCTGCAGCAGTCAATTCTACTCAGTCCCTTATAGATCACGTAGACGCATCGCCTGTCTCATTCTGTATTCAGGAACTGTCACATTTACAGGAAAGATGGCAAAGAGATTAAAAAACACACAAAAAAATAGTTCTGCTTCTTGTGTTTTTGTCATTCATTAAATTGTTTTCTTAAAGACAAGACGATCAATAATCATCTTGTCTCCAGCCAGTCTTGTAAATTCTGCTCATGGGTTCACATTGAAGCTGATATGGGGCAGAAGCTGGGTGCACCCTGGTTAAGTCGCCAGTTTATCTTAGGACCACATCAAAGTAACACCAAATTCACTGTACGGGTGTGTCTGTGTGTGCGTGTGTGTGTGTGTGTGTGTGTGTGTGTGTGGTTGTTTGTCTTTCACGTGGGCCAGTGATGCACTGGCAAAGCTTCTTGGGTGTACCCCATCCCTTACCTATAGCCAGCTGGGAAAGATTCCAGCATTAAAAATAAATAAATAAAATAGAAAATTAAATAAAAAATTAAACAAAACAAACAATAAAAAAGTAAAAATTAAATAAAAATAAAACAATAATAATTTCCCTGATAATTAATTTCCCTGATGGAACCTCCTTAAGGGATCAATAAAGTTATACTCTACTATGTCTACTCAATAACTGTGACAATCATCTCATTTTCAAGGAGATGGATGGATGGATTGGTGTAACAAACCCCCAGCCGTAACCTCAGAGCTTTTACATTTTTAATTTTTATTTTTTTTCAACGTGTTTGCTTCAACTGTTCTAGTGAAGGAGTTCAGTCCAGACGGATTCAGGCTGTCCAGGATAAACATTTAAGGAGATGGTGCTGGTAGTAGATAGATGTAACATCGGGTTTTATACTGGTTTTTGACGTTGATATTATGTTTTATTGAACAAATGTCATCAAAGTAGGTGCATGAAATGAAACTAGACAAAAAAAGCCTGGTTATTAGACACTATTGTGTGTTTGCTGCCTCACTGAATTGTTTGGCATTTAAATAAAATATTTCAAACCCGTGCTGCAGGATTTGACCCTGTCTGTCTCATCTGTGACAAAAAAAATGCATCACAAATTTCAGAGGATGTCTGGGTGGCTAAAATTGATGTAGAAGAATGTGTTATATAAATTTTTCCTTACATATCAGTATCAGTCATTGCCAGTCGTGACTGATCTGATTATTTTTGTAGGATCTCTGAGCAAATCTGATTTTCCTATCACTGCCGCTAGTACCGAAATCACCTCATCCCTTAGTATTAGAAGATGACAGTGTTCTCAATTTCCATTAATGCAGCATTGTTAGGTTCATTTTAATCCCACATATTGACTTTACAAAATGTGTTTTCTTTCGACTGCCACTCTTCAATTTTCACATAATTAAGCGCTGGAGCACATTTAAAATTAGACATTGAGCCTTCGACAGTTTATTCTCTCCTGCAGGCTGTGTGGAACATGGTTCGTTGAATTCTAGCAGTGATAGCACAGCATTGGGTCGGGAGGAGTCCAATTAACACCCATCTCTGATGCCCATTTCCTGACTCCAGATGATACCCGCAATAATCTCATTTCCTCAGCCTGCAGACGTCATTGCCAGTCTTTTCAACTGTCCCTTTCCAATCAGAGCCACGCTGCGATGATAACCTCAGTAAACATTTAGAAAAATCAGATGATTAAATGTTCCAGCCACATGTCACTCATGTCCTAATGGCAGCTAGGATGGAGTCACATGTCTTCCTGTAAACAACCTTATTATTCCATCGCAAATGTAGCGTTTCTGAAATGTGCATTTGTTTTTAAATGTGTTTATATTTTCCAAGCTGGTTTTTTTTTTTTTTATTCCCACCTTGTCCAGCTCGTCGCTGACCAGCCGGCCGTCCTGGTCCACGTCCAGGTACTGAAACATGCTGTTCACCAGCTCTCTCTTTGCCTCCATGTCTCCCTGGCTCTGCTCTCCTGTCTTCAGCACCTCAGGTTGCATATCCAGCAGCATGCTCTTCAGTCTGTTGTACTCTGACATGGTGCATGTGTTTCCTACAAAAGAAAACCATTTATTAGCTTCAGTTACACAACCTGAAGCTTAAGCACTGGAGGTGCACACTGGATTGAAACCAAACAAAACCAAAAAAAAAGCAGGAGAAAAGGAGGGAAAAGCTTTGCATTGTGCATGCATTGTGCACGTCCTGCAGTGTTGACTCATTTAATTGAAACGGTTAGATTTTTGTTTGCATTTTTTTTTTTTTTTTTTTGTTTTTGCAAAGCTTTTCCAGTTGCAAGGGGTTGCAATTAATTATAAGTAATCCTTGAATCCATATGCAAACAAAAGGTAAATATCCTCATTTAAAGCCTCCTTTGCTGCGGGATTAGAGCTCCTGCCTGAAACCAATCTGTTTTTTCTGTCTCTGCCTGGTGATGTACAGAAGACAAACCAAGAGCCCGCAAATTAATCACGGCCACCACTCTGCATTTTTCTTCACACTTGAAATCAGGAATTATGCAAAATATGTCTATCCCATGCTGTGAAGGACCAGATACAAATGGAGAGCAGGAAAATACAGAGTGACACAAAGGGGGAGGCAGACATGTTCTTACAGTGCTTTAGCATCACCTGAGCCTGATGACATGAGGAGACATAGTGAGGGGGTGGGGGGGATGTAAAGTCAGACATTTGGTTATAAGAAACCCAAAAAATGTCTATAATGAATAATTATTGCACTTCCTAATCGCTGCAGAACAAGCTCCCTCCCCCACTGAGAGTACATGAGAATAGTTCTCGCTGCCTAATCCCTCCTATTCAACAGCTGTCATTGGAAATGAATGCAGAGCGACAGACTCCATGTCAAACATTAATTTTGCTTCTCCTTTTAGTTCCAAACTTCCAGGTTTGACTCCAGAGCGAGTTTATCTCTGTAACCACAACCACCTCTGCTGTGAATGTCTCAGTGTGGATAGAATTTAAGACAACACCTCCTGCTGTGTTGTGTTGAAGTGCAAACGAAAGGGGCACAGTCTGAGATGCTGATGGATTTGTGCTTGCAGACAAACTAACAACTCGCTTCCTGGTGTTCTAAGTCGTCTCATTTTCATGAAAAGCTCAAGATGACACTGAAATGAGTCTATGAGAGAATGACCTACACTTAACCTGACCTGACTTTACACACCGTCTCACACTAAAACCCAAACCTTCTGTTGTGTTTCGGCCGTCCGTTAACACGTGAACACACCCCAGAGTGGAACTTACGTAAGCTTCACCCAGCGCCATCGCTGTCAAACAGGAATACTGAAACACCATTGAACACTATGACAACACAGATACTTCTTTCTTCCTGCACACTTTATTTTGTTCACAGACAGCAGGCACCCTACTATGGCCAAAACCACAACATAAAAAACAACTGAAGACTGTTTGGTTTGGTTGTGATGCAGACTCTGAGTTTATCCTGGGATGTTAAGTTATTCCAACAACCACTACTACAGACTGCAGTCTTTTTAATCACTTAAATGTATTTAGGTCTTAAGGGATTGTTGAGGAAACAGAATGAAAATGCAAAGAAAAACAATCAGCAGTAACATTGTCATTTAAAGGTCCCATATTATATTCTTAATCAATCTCACGCAGCTGTCAGACGTCCAAATACACTCTATTCTAAATGTGTTGCTCCAAAATGATCGGCGCTCCTGGATTTCAGCTCTCTAAAAGTCCCTCCAATGATCTCTACTGGGAACAGGCTGTTTGTGTGCCTTACCTTTACTTTAAAATGCTCATGCAAAAATGCTAATAAGTCATGTTAATTTGTGCAAACAACAACTGAGCAACTTGTGTGTCTAGCTCTGAGTGACGACATTGTGACATACCGATATACCCGGATTTCTTTTTTTTAGTTTTATTTTTTTTTAGTTTTAATACGGTTTATTAAAACTTGTTTAACGGTTTCCAGTGTTGGTATAAAATACAAATTAAATTTCATAATTTTTATCAGCGTAGATTTGTCGTATTCTGCGACACATGTTTGTTTCAGCTTGGGGTGGTGTCAGGCAGCAGTTGTCAAATAACAAAAACAAAAAATAATAAAAAGAGTCATGTGGAAAGACGTTTTCAGAGAAGGCTTGCTATAATGCGATTGCATTATTTCTGCAGAAATTAGAGGAGCACAAAGATAGATTTAAGCAGTGCATTGCATCTGCTAGTTTTGTTGCAACCCAGGAGATAATAAAGTGTGGAAAACCATTCACAGATGTAACTGCATGAAGGATTCGTTCATTAAAACATCCCAGCACCTATTTTAAGATAATACAGAAAATTAACGATGCTTTCCTCCGCAAACACAGTGAAGGCAATTCCATTAAAATGGCATCACCAATCAACCAGTTAGGTTCCATTTTTTTTGTTTTTGAATCCTCAAAATAAAAACTACATAAAAAATCTGATTCCATGATTGTATTTCTATAATTTCATCAATTCAGCAAAACACAAGACATTAATATTGTGATGATAGTTAAACTTTAAACACCACCATAGAGCAGAGTAGTCATGCTGGGTATCATTGTCTCCAGGAAAATAAATATTTAATCATGAATGCTCATTACATATTTGTAGCCTACTTAGTCACCTTGATAGTAGAGCTGATGTACACTTACAGCATGTGTTGCCTTCATTGTGCGGATTATATTAGGCTTTTAATTGTTTGTGGCCCCAGACAGATGAGTTTATATATATATTTATATATAGTGATCAGAAAAATATGTTTTTTCATAATATGAGCCCTTTAAATGGAGCCTAATAATATAGAGCAGGATGTTAGTGAAAGAAACAGTGAGTCTTTTCTCTAAAAATAGACTTGTGCACATAAACATTAGAATTTTATGCAAATTGGAAATAAAATGAAACTGAAAATGACAGAAACTGACAGGTCGTGAAGTGGGTTGTTGTTGTTTAAATGGCTACATAGCAGACTAAACCAAGGGAATAATAAAGTTAGGTATTGGGCAGCTAATTAGCCATAAATTAGCCATAAATACATGCGTCACACAGTTAAATGATTTCATTCAGGCAGAATGGTGTTCCTGAAGCAGCTGGAACCAGTACTTGTTCTTGTCTGTTTCTGCCTGTCTTCTGAGCAGCGGATTCATTTACATTTGGTCTCTGGTGTGAAACAGCTGTCCACAGATTCATAAAGGGCAAACGCACAATTACAGGGATTGGAACAACAACTTGTGGGCCGTGTCTTCCAATATTAATTTTTGTTTTCTCCTTTTAATATGTGGGAGCTTTTGCTCTTTTCAGTGTTGCTGCCAGAGGCCAGGTTTTATTTGATTAGCACTGACAGCCACGCATGAACACCCACGCAAAGACAAAGCAAATGAAACACCCCAATGACATCCCAGCCCGCAGCACCAGCGACCTTTTACAAAAGCGAAGACTCGTGCAACGCGCGGACCAAGACGAAGGGCACGCCTCTGTTCGGGCAGGCAGTTAAGTCAAGGACTTGACTAAATCCCTGTTCAATGTTATTTTATGGGAGGGAAGCGAGGCGTGAGGTGGATCAGACATGAGGGATCATCGCCCTGCCGTCATCCCCGTCGCTGGGTTAGAAGGACAGAAACAAATGAACAACCCAACACTGATTTACATGTAATAAATGGAAGGAACAATCCACGTTTGTTTAAAAAAAAGAAAGGACTGACACTGGGGTTTTTTCTGCTGCAAAGATATATATAAATATTTTCAAGTCCCTTTATATAAGAGGAGACATCTTCCACCGGTGCTGCCGCACTGACAGAAGCTGATTAAGGTCATAAATTACTTCTGACCTTCTTTCCTCCTCAGCCACACATTCAATCCTCTGGCTGTAGCGGGTAAGTGAATGTTACACCTGGATATTACTATGATTCACATTTTCTTTATTGCTGAGTGAATGTCTTTTGATACAGTCCCACTTGTTCTGCTGAGCGCAGCAGCTGCAGCAGAGGCAGAGAAATATCTGTCTGTAATACAGAGCATCCATCCCTGACTCTAACACTGTTTTATTGTTCTAGAGGGACCAGGACTCCATTTATTGCCCCTGCTTGAAGTGTTGGCTGCTTAAGTGAGTGATCCGAAGCTGCTCGCGCCGTGGACGCCCAATGTCCCGGAGCCACGGTTCCTCTCCACGGCTCGCAGCAGCCTCTGAATCCCCATTTTAAAATGTCAGGCGGAGAAAAACTGAGCGAGGACAAACAAGAGAAGACAGTTAGGGTTAGGGTTAGGGTCATTCTCCTGAATGAATGAATCAAAAGCAAGTAAAATTAGCTTCTTTTTTTTCTGTTGTAAAAATTCTGTTCTGTAGAATCAATAACTTTCAAAGTGTTGCATGTCTCTCCAGTGGTAATGGTGTGACACCAGCCGCTGTGACATTGTGTGGACAACTCTACAACTCCACGTAGAAGTTGTATTTTAAAATGTTACGTCATGTAGTTTAAGTACAGTGCACTTTTTGTGGAAATTATGCAAATATAAAGTACTAAAAAGACTAAAAAAAAATAAAAATCAGAGTTCAAACATTTAAATAGTAATAATAATAATTGTTATTATTATTATTAATAATAAAAATATTAATATCAATAATAATATGTAATAATAATAAAAATAAAATGTATTAATAATAATAAAATGTATTAATAATAATAATAATTGTCAGAAGAATTTGTTCACAAATGGAGTGATTCAAAAGGCACAAGTCATTTAAACGTCCACTTCCGTTCATGTGTGGATGAATCAAACCAACTCAAACTCTGCTGTACTTGGCTACAGCTAAAAGGCAGAAGGATGGAAAAGAAAGACATCAATCCTTCAGATGACGAAACCTCCATACAATACCCTCCAGGATGTAAAAGTGTTCCCAGTTAAATTTATGTCTCCCTGACCTCCCCCTGGCTGAAATGATGGGATTATTTACTGTCATACTGTCCGTGCGCTGGTAATATGCAGTGGTGATGGACCTCCTATCCAGATAATTATGAATGTGATTGGCACTCTTTGCTCCAGAGGGCAACAAGGTCTAAGAGAGCAGAGCCAATCTTAGAAGGGTGGCACCAGTCAAAGCAGAGCTCCATGTTGTATAATCACTGCTGGCAGCTGTTTAAATCGGCTTAGAGCTTCATCATCTAACTAACGTTTAGTCTGTGACAGCTGCGACAGAACAGTCAAACCTTCAACTTCATTGATTTTAATATTTATCATACTGTATGTTCAGTTAGATGACATATTGAAGTTGTATGATGAATGAGAAGAACACCTGAAAATAATTCAGTGGAAAACAAAAAGGTTAAATGATTCATAAAAGTCATCAGATATTTTTTATGCAACAAATAACAGACAGAATTTTTACAACATCTTTGATGACTAGAATTAAGTGACTTATTCTCCAAAATTTCTGCAAATGTTCTCAATTAAAATCTGATTGACTCTGTTTTTATATATTCAGAAAAAATAGACATTTTCAAAATTTGTTTAATGGCAAGTCTTTTTTTTTTAGTTCCAAGAAATATGTTATCAGATAATATAATAACCCTTTATTGTTTTGTGCGATCGTGGCAGCGGGGGGGCATACATAAATACTGAAATAATATACATACATATTAACATATGCAACATATGAAATATACATAGTCACATGTGGTAAACATATTAACATATATCTTATGGATGGATAACTTGAGACAACAACTCAGGTGAACTTTGCGTGAAAGCTGAGATAGCTTTTCCAGTTGCAGCTTGTTGGATATGTTATAGTTGTAAGGCAGAAGTAGTTTGATCCAAATTATTATTTATGCATTATTTATTATGATTATTTACAGTATATATTTATGATTCATTTAATATTAAATCAGGATTATTTATTCAACAGAGACGATCCTGCCCTTGAGAGTGCTTCCCAAATGATTCCAGAATGTTGGAAATGCAGGATAATCAAGAAAAAAAAATTCAGTCATATTTTTTTATAAATTAAAGCACAAAATAAACCATTATTGATCATAAATATCTATTTAAAAATACCTTTAGATGGCTGGGACGGTGAGGGGAATGGAACTGGAGCACACTGTCATGTTATGAAGACCTAACTGACTGCTTCAATGTGATTGGAGGACCGGAGGAGCGAGGTGACGAGCTGTGACGATGTCATCATGACCAGACTGATGGATTTAACAGTCTTGCTTTCTAAATGAATATCCCATGTGGGACCATTGTTATGAAGGTATAATTGATGATGTGAGCAATAATCCCCAGCACTTATATGTGATGAGTCAGAGTTGAAGAGACTCCCACGCCTGACTCCAGCAAACTCAAAGTGATGCCTGTAGTTTAGAAGCTGCCTGCCAGTTATCCTTACATACATTCTGCAGAGTGGATCAGTGTGTGCTCAGGAAGTCTTATCAGAGCTAGTGCAGCTTGGCGCTAACTAAATGAGAAACCTACTACAACACAAAAGTTACCTGTAAAGGAGTGAAGGAGAAATAGTCCAGTAGCATTCACTCCCTGGATGCCTGCAGGTTGAGCATCCAGACCGAGTTTCTCAGTTCTCTCATCAGCACCGTGCACATGGTCGTGTATCTGTTACTCCCTTCATTTCCCCTGGATGTGACTCTTTTTCAATCTTTGAGAGACAACCATCAGTCTGAGGAAGAGTGTGACTTCTAAGGACAGAGTTTATAGTCGACATCAGATTCCCCCTTTCTGGTAAATAAATAATAATAATAATGGATTAGATTTATATCGGGCTTTTGTAGATTCTCAAGGCGCTCACAGTGGTTCCATCATTCATTCACTCCTCATTCATACTCGGTGATGGTAAACTACATGTGTAGCCACAGCTGTCCTGAGGTAGACTGATGGAAACATGGCAGCCAATCCTCACCTCATCCTCACCAGTGGACTCTCCAACCACCACTAGATCATTCATTCATTCATTCATGTTCTGAACCATTCTGGGTCGTGGGTGTTGTCTGAGCCCATCTCAGTCGACTCACTAGGTAGGGAGGTACTCCAGACACTTTGCCAGTGCATCACAGAGCCACATGAAAGACGAACAACCGCTCACGCACACAATCCCACTTCTAAACCAACCAATCCACCTGATGTAAATGTTTTTGTAGACACATACCAACTACATCCAGAAAGGACTCAAACCTGGGACCATCTTGTTGTGACACGACTACCCACTACACCACCGAATATTCACACACATTCACACAGCAGTTAATGCCCTCACTGGAGGCAAGTGTGCTGAAGTGTCTTACAACATTAATGACTGGAAGAGCGGGATTCAAACTGCCAATCCTTCAGTCATTGGACGACCTGCTCTACCACCTGAGACACTGCCATCCCATAAATGTTTGCAAAAGTGACTACAATTTCCATCAAGAGAGACAATCAAATGGCGTAAAGACTTTATATTACAACAGATGATGTCTGACAATTAGTCCGTCAGGGATTCTTTGGTGGATTCCACACTGTGGTGACGGTGGTGGCTGATGGCTCTGACAAAATGAGGAAGTTGGAGAGTCCGTAAAGCCTGGGGAACAAAGATACGCATGACAGAAGTAACAGCAGCATAAAAGAGTTGATTCACAAAGCAGGTAGCTCTACGTTTTAAATGTCACTACTTTTTAAAGAAAGGATTCAAGATATTGTTTTTTTTCTTTATCGATTTTAAAAAGAGTAATTAAAATAATAAGCACAGAATGCTAAAGAGAGTCTGCTATGGTATAAGGGAGTATTTAGAGAGTTGTAGCTGTTCTGTTTTTATAGCCTTTGTATTGGTTTCTACTCATTGCATGAACCTTACAGCTCGTACATAAGGCTTCATCCTAACGGCTGCTGTTCATTGTCTCTGGTGACGGCGGCCTCTGGAGAGAGGTGAAACACACAAAACAGCTGAGAGAGCTGGATTCAAAGCAGCAACAGGGACAGCTGTATTGAAACATCAGCAATAAACTCCATCTCATATAATTATCTGAGACTCCCGTTGTCTCTGAATGTGCCACTTGTCTGCTGTTCCAACTGTTGTGTGTGTGTGCGTGCATGTGTGTGTTGGTGTGGGTATGCACACTGGCTTCTCTTTTTTTAAATAAGTCAAGTCTCAAAAACTGACATGTTCAATAATGTCTCTAAAGCAGAAAAGTTGCATTAAGACACAGTATTCTGTTAGATGCATTAGAGAAGTCTTTCATAAGGGGTGGTATAGACTCTAAAAGCTGCATGCCACCCATCAATAAACGCTCAAACCACACAGTCTAACACACGGCAGGCAGCGCCGCTGTCTGCTTTTAATTATAGGGGATGGAGTTTCATTTAAAATACGTCTCAAAAAAGTTATTTTATGTTTCCCGTGAGAAGTAGATAATTATTCCATCAGTATCAGTAAAAACATCAATTTTGTTCATTCTTAAGTGTCACCCTAGATGTTTTAATAATACGTGCATGGAGACGTGAATGGAGACGAATCATGAAAGCTCAGACTGTTCTCAAAGTTTGAGACAAATCTCACCAGAAACCAAAAGAAATTAGCCAATTATACAAATACTTTTTGTAAATGTGTCTCAGATCACATTAGTGTTCCACATAGTTAGTTTTCACTTGGCTGAAAGGGGGGGGGGGGGTCTGCACGTCTATCATACAGACAAAATCATCTAGTTTCCATTAAGCAGCAGTGGAGACTGAACCTTAATACTGTGTCACCTAACAGCTGCTTGATTCTCCCAAGACATTTTATTGGCATTTCTTTTCATGCACATTCTCAGTCAACATTATTTTCTGAACAATATTTTTTCATTCCTATCGACAAACTGTAGTTTCTCACAAAGTGCAACCTCCTACCTGCATGTGGTTTGAGCTGTAATGGCAGCAACATCCTGTCTAATGGAGACTAAAGTGGTTTACATAGTCTTCAACCACAACATGGCCAGCGGGACCCATAAAACAAATAAAACATGGGCAGCAAAAGCAATACAAAGAATCAAATTTTTAATGCAGCAGATAGATTATGTATTATGAATGCAGAGCGAAGATGATTTCATAGATTATGTATTATGAATGCAGAGCGAAGATGATTTCACCAGGAGATCACAGATGGCAGCAGAGCTCAGGTGCAGCTCCTGGACCTGATTCCTATTTAAACTGGGTTTGAAAAGCTCAGTTCACTCAAACAAGTCATTTGAATGCTATCAGAATGGCTGCGGCCCTGCTCAGAATAACTGGGCCCCCATTCCCCTCAATGATATCCAAATCCTGGAGAAAGCTGTTTTGAAATGCTATTTTTATGGAATGATCTTCCCTGATCTCTGCCCGTTCCTCAGCTGCCAGAAGAGTCAAGCTTTCCTGAGCGCCGAGGCTTACAGACCCAATCAAACTGCAAAGAGTGGATTCAAATATGCATTGATTACCAATTTTTACTCCAATTATGAGGTCTGAAAAACTTTTTTTTTTAAATATTCAGTACATTTTGAACCAAAGACACCATGTTTGTTTTTTTCCTTGCAGCCTTATTATTGAATTTTTAAAGTAATTATTGCTGTATAATACTTTTTAAGTAGAATATTTACTTCATATGTGAAGCAAATATTCATACTTGAAATTTATAATATTTTTAAATGTCAGTTTTCAACGACAGTAATTAAAAAAAAATCTGCTGCATAAGGAATACTAATTTGGTCCAATATTTTCCCAGAAGGAAAGATAAATTGGTGAAAAACATGGGAGCTAATTTCAACTGTGATGACAGCCCTCAATTATAGTGAGCATGTTTCCCACTGCACTAATGAGAGACAGTCGTAATGTGTTTGTTCATTTCTTCTAGCCATTTGCTTGTTGGTACATAAAGGTTAACATGTTTTGCTCCCTTTCATTCTTTTCCGCTGTCGATCAGAGACGATGGCTGCAGTATAAAATAAGAAATATACGTATATATTCAGATTATCTGTGTCTTAACCCTTTAAAGATGGAACTATTAAATAATTTGGCAGAAAAATCAGGTTTTGGAAAATAAGGTCTGAATGGAACCTTCTGACAAATTTATAGAAAATGTTTTTTAATGTAAATTTTTGTTCATGTGAGCTTTAATTTGCATAATTTTTTGCTAAATTCATCATTTTTGTGTGTGCAAAATGCAGATGAATGCGTGTGTCTGAACGTATACATCAGGTTTTTCAGGAAAAAATATCAAACTTTTGATATAGAAGTCTCAAAATCCTGAAAGACCAAGTGTATAAAATATGATCGACTCGGTTTTAAAGGGTTGAAGAGACTGTTATTACAGACATGCTGTTATTATGCGATTCCACTGTATACTATTCATTCTAAAACCTTCTTTTGTTCCTCTTTTATTTGAACTTTGGGGGAGAAATGATGAGCTGACAGACTATCGGTTTTGAGATGAAGCATCTTCTCGTCCTTTGGTCGGGTCAAGAGCTGCAGAAAAAAGACTTTTTCACGACGCCCACCCGCCAGAATATTAAAATGTTTCTGCGTCGTAACTCAGCCGACAATTATGAAGACAATCACATCACAGATCATATTTTCTCTCTGCTTGGCTGAATATTCCGAACATATTGTACTCAATGTCCTACTTTTTTTTAATGAAAAGAAAGAGAATAAATGAAACAATAAATCATACTGTTAGACGTCAGAGGGCTTCTGACTGCTCTGAATACCAAATTGTTTCCCCCAAGGTGGACTGATATTGACTCATTAGAGATTTACAACTGGAGACCTCCTCTCTGCCAGCAGGTAGGAACAGCAGTGGAGGAGGCCATTAACCAGTCAACAAAACTAATGAAGGGGGAAATTAACAAAGCACAAACAAATAACACGTGTATTTGTGAATTCCCTGCCTGTCTGCTGTTGATATGGCACTATGCCTCTTCTGTTCATTATTGGAAGCTATCTGGGTCACACATATCTATCACTGTTGGGGAAAAATCATCAAAACCAAGCAATAAAATAAATATATATGAAGCATATATAAGAAATATGGTTTTTAAAAATGCAGTTGACCAGCAGTGAGGCGACCGGGATGAACTGTGAGTGATTCAGCCTCCTCACTAATAAAAGAGTGACTGCAGCATAAATAAATTATTATTGAGGACCATTGGGGAGATTAAAAATTTACTTCATTTGGACCATGTAACCCGTCAAGTGCTCTCCATGAGTTCATACAGTAGCTTCCATTAGGAATGGAGTTCTTAATCACATAACAGATATAAGTGGGAGTTGGTTCTTCAGCTGACACCTCCTCAACTGCAAAGGCATGTGTCAAAGCATGTATTTATAATTATCACAAAAATATATAAAAATATATTAAAATGTAAAATATATGAAACATGTAAAAGATTTTGTTGCAAGACTAAAAGAAGCATTGATCTCATTAAAAGTTGACCCACTTTTATGGGATTAAATTATGAGAATACATGCAGACAAAAAATAGTATATTATACACACACACACACACACACACACACACACACACACACACACACACACACACACACACACACACACACACACACACACACACACACACACACACACACACACACAATTATCAAAAGTATAGTCCCAGAATAAACAACCGTTTCCTTCTAGAAGTCTCTCAAAAGAATTTTGTAATTCTCTAATCCAGTGATGCAGAAGGAGTTTTTCACATTACACAGAAACCCATAATAAATTGTCAAATGTCATAATGAGGATTGGTTTAGTTATCCTTCAGTAAATAAATAATAGTAAATTATGCACAGTAAAGATAATGTTTGCAATTTAGAATTGAATTCAGCAATTTATCTTTTTTTTAATCATAATTCATTCCGCTTAATTTAATTCAGAATTTAATTGCATTCCGTCAAAAGTGATAAAACTGAATGTAGAAGCTACTTACAGATGTGGGGGTCTTTGGTTTAAACACAGTTAGTTCAAATGTTTAGGCACATGTTGAACAAAACTAAGAAGCTAACATTAACATAAACTGGCAGCCTGTATTAAAACATGGGCTGGCATCGGGGCAGATCTGGGTCAGTCGGTCACAAACAGTACAACATGGATAAAACAGTGAACCCTGGAGTGTTCCTGTCTGCAGCAGCAGCTTACATGAGAGAATACAGTTCATTAGTGTTCTTTCTTTAATTACCAAAGTCCCTGTGGAGGAGTTATGATGGCTAAGCTGAATTTCTCCAGAATAATCCAAGCAAAAGCAAAGTTAAACAGACAAATCCAGTCAAGCAGGCTTCATTTTCTTATGTAATGCTTTGTATAGATGCTCTTCAGTCACCTGATGGTGTTCAGAGGAACGTCTGAGAGCCATCCGGGTCCACTATCAGTACAGATTGTTAGTGTTATTATGGGGTCTTCAGTGTTCTTAGGTTTACTGAACACAGCTGGACTTTTTAAGGCTTGAAGGTATTTCCTTCCATCAGCTCAGCGACCGTGGGGCGTAGCGGACATTAAATCAGGTCGTTAATATTTTAAAACTCTTAGCCTGCATGTCGAACATGGACTCAAGGTCAATGCACTATAGACTACTATCATATTAACTACATTCATACAAAATGACTTGATTATTGATTTATAAGGAAAATAATATCTTCCATTTCCACTTCCCATCATGCTTCTTCCTTATTACCATCTTTTCTATTTCACCAACTAAACACTCATTCATGAAGGTTACTTTTATTTGAAATACTTACATTTTTGTCACTACTTTTGTCTGGATGTATTGTCTGGCCTTACAGTGACTGTTTCAGGGGGACGTTACACCATCAGACCCACTAGATCCTGTCTATGACAGGGGGGGTCAAACTCATTTTCACTGAGGGCCACATCAAAACAATGGCTGTACTTAAAGGACCAGATGTAACTAATAAATGTAACTAATTGCAACTCAGTGAAATGTAAAAACAATGTAACTACCCCGTAACGTTAAGTAACTATAAATGTATTACTTATTGAAGTTAAAAAAATTAGTTGAAAGTACAAAAAGTACAAAATATATTTGTTTGTTGCTCTGTTATAAAATAAATCTTTTTAAATTTGTCAGGTTATTAAACCCACAGAACTCCATCAATCAAGGATCAAACTATTTAAAGAAATACAGAAAAATAACATCAAACACAAGTTAGGACATGAACTTTGTTCAAAATGTTTTTGTCAATGTTAAAATGGGCTGAATTACTGCATTGTGGGAAATGTAGTTTTTGTTCAAAGCACACTTTTGGCCTATTTATTTTAAGACACTGACTTTTTATGCTCTTGCGGACCACATGAAATCATGTGGCGGGCCACATTTGGACCCCGGGGCCTTGAGTTTGACACATGTATTCTATGAGGACGTGTTAATGTCGTCCCTTTGTCTGTCCACAGAGGCAATTTAGACAAAACAGTGGGGTTTTAAATTTTTTTTTTACTGTTTCTGCTGCTCTCTCATCATCTAGAAGAATAAATATTCAGGGAGCAATTAGTGCAAATGAAGAAAGAACATCTGAAACTAAGATCCCAAGCAGTGAATTAACAGCCATTGTCTCTGAGGAGAGGGAGGACAGGAGAACACACAGCATGAATATTTAAATGTTCAAAAGCCTCAATACATAAAATATTAATTGTCATTTGAAGTCTCTGCACTATTATATCTATTATATTTCACACAGTATAGCATGTGTGTGTCAGAAAATGCAGAAAACCCAATACCTCACTCATAATTAATGTTTTTTTTTCTCAACCAAATAATATAAATTTAAGTCTGTGTCCTTTTTGCTTTCTCAGCAGCAATCACCTTTAATTAACACTAAGTTGCATTATAGTGTTCATCATAATATGATCTAATTTCCACTATTTCCTACACAGGAAGACTTTTATAGATTATGCTAATCCCACTCTCACTGCAGATACTTGGGTGTTCAGAACAGCTCTAATCAAATTAGTCTTAATCAGACAGGCTTTAGTTACGAGTGTCAATAAAAATTAAATCCACTTATCTCAGCTTAGTATTTATGATCTCCTTGCTCTAAATAATGTTATTCACTTATTCACACACTCAAATGAATGAAGTGATAAACTCAGTGAGACCGCAGACAGAATGCATTTCTTGTTCTTTATCCAACCGTTGATTAATTATATTAGAAAACAACCTTTTTTTTCCATTAATTCATAATGTGTGAGCAGATGAGTGTCAGGTATTTCACTTTAGTGCATAAAATTTAAAGATTGGACTAAAAGATGAGGCAAAAGATGATGATAGACGAGGCGAGGGAAGTGAGAAATAAAGTTATGGAGTTCAACAAAGTGCAGAAATCTTATTTCATAAGAGCAGAAAAAAAAATCCTGCTGACACCAGTTAAAACTTAATTGGCAGAACGCCGCCTCCTGAACCACATTTTACATGAGATGTTAAGTCGAATGAGTAATTTTACTGCATATAAATGAAGCTTTCAGGGGAGGAGGCTGTTCATTCTTAGACAGGGACGGTTAAAATATAACATTAACACACATTTACACAATAAAGGATGTATAGTAACCTCATTACACACCACAGACACATGCATAGGAGCAGACTGCAGCTACCATCATCAAAAACTATGTCCAAGTACCACAAGAAAGCAGTTTACTATTAGTTTTATCAATGCTGCAACCGCTTACAAATAATTAACGGTAAAATATTCCACATGGCATTTGAATACACTTATTTGATGTCATTTGAAAAAAATGGCATTAATCAAATTGATGAGGTTTCAGAGGGACTCCTCTGCATCCCCTGATATCAGACAGGTTGGACAAAAGGTTCATAAGGCGGGACACAACCTGCAGCCACAGATGAGAATGATATCGGAACAACGGTACAGCATTTTCTATTGCCACAATACTTTTTAATTAATTTTCTGTTTTTGGTCTGTGTGCGTTCAACACAGCAGGTGTCTCTCACACGCAAGCACCATTCAGTTTCATTAACAGCCATCAGACAATTTTATCAGTTTTCGTATTTATCATCTATCAGGCAGAGTGTCACAGACTCTCAGCAGGAAACAAAGAGCGTTTAATCGGAATAGCATCACTCCCTATGGCGTGACCTCTCATGCACCATTAGAAACTTTATAAGTGCACCTGGTTGGGGCGTTTTCATTTGGTTTCACATCAGTTCTGAACATTCCCATAGACCATGTTATGATCAACAGCACTCATAATCAGAAAAATTTAAATCATGAAAACCAGAAACTTCCTTCAGAGGAAGACTCAAAGCAGAAAGAAGGGAGTGCGTAGAAGGAGCTGGGGGTCGTACACACACAAAAATAAAGATTTATGCTAGAATTAGGACAAATCGGTGCACAAATGAAGCTGCATTTTCACTAGTAGCGTAGCACTGACGCAACTCTGCTCACATTTTTAAAAACGTATTATAATAAAGGAATTTGTTGCCCCAGCAGTTACCAAAAGTAAAATGTGGAACATTCCAGACAGCTGATTGGTCAACACAGATATACCTGTACAGTCAACTCCAGCAGAATCGGTGCAATGCAGTAGCGATGCAGCTAAATAAAACGCACGCTGGGGAGGGATGGAAATGAACTCACTTGTCTGCACTGGCAGGATGACATCCACAAGAAAATGTGTTTCCTGTTTTGTTGTAATATCTATCCTTGAAATGTGAGCTCAAACCACATGTACATTCTCCACACGTGGTTTTTAACATGTGTTAAAGCAAAGTATCTTCTGCCATCATTTAGATGTCATTATATTGATACAAGCATGTTTTGATTTCATTTTTAATATACAATCAGTACTATAAAATAATTAAAAAATAAAAAATTATAATAAAATATAATAAAATATGGTAATAAAATAATTACATAATAATAAAAAAGGAAAGTAAACTCTGCCCGACTTATTTTAGCCACTGATTTCCATTCACTTCCCTTCACTGAGGTCTCATGAGTGTCGTCTGCAACCAGTTTCAGTACAATGGAATGAAAACGGAGTGAACAAGCTGCATGCTGGGTAGTGAGACAAGACGTGTTCATCTGCATCCACACCATCATGACATGAAAACTACACCTGACTTCCATCTAGAAACTATATGGAGTGTTTCTCAGTAGCTCCGTTTATTTTTTAAAGGATTGCATCAGTTTTGAGACTGATTTCAGATTTCCCAGGATTCATTGAAATACCAGACAGTATAGACATAACTGTGCAGAGATGCGCATTTTAAAAGTTACATAATCAGTTGTGCAGGAGTAAACATGGTTCAAAACTGATCATTGGTGCTTTCAAATACAAATACAAACTGAAGACGAACACCTGTTTTCCTTCTTTAGCATTCTCTGGCGGTCTGGTTCTGTATTGGCCTTGATTGCAGGAAATAAGGAGAGTTTATTTACAACAGGATGACTGACGACACAACGCTGCAGCATCAACACAGAATACGTCTGCTCTCCTCGTGTAACAAATGGGAGTAAAAAAAGATTTATTGCGGTGATGATAAGCCGCATTACCGGAGTAAAGTCATCATGGATCACTCTGAAAAGCACCTTGATTTTTTTTTTTTTTTTTTTTTTTGACTTACTGCATAAACTCGGTCAGAGTAGCAGCAGAATTCCCAGCGTGGCGGGAAAAAATCCAAGCAGGAGACCAAACTAAAGAACAAGTTTGTGACGAGAAGCTTTTTCAGTTTAATTTCCCACGACAGAACTGAAAAATTGGTCGGTTGTAGGACATAATGGGTATTACTCACCCATTCCTTCAACCAAGGTGTCCTTGTGGAAGACTTCATAACACCCAGCTGTTTAATACAGGTGTTCAGTACTGATGTTGTATCAAGTATCTCCACATAAAGACATTCATTCATTCATTTTCCATAAGACTTCTTCACCTTTTATTGCTGCCAACGCATCGCCAACTTCCACGTAAATGATAATTAAAATTGTTGAAAATATAATAAAAAGATGTGAGGCATAAGGCAGTATACTTTTAAAAGATTGGTTGCTAAATATTTGACTAAAACATATTATTTGTGTCACATTCATTATGATGCTCTGAATTTAACAATCTGTACACATCACTGAGAGAAATGACCACCACATAAATTAAAGATGTCCTCTAACAACATCATTGATGTATAAAATAAAACCGATCGTTACTGAATGTGAGTTCAGGATGGAAATTTAATGGTGTTTAAGTGTTCTGGGGCTCAAGTGGGAGAAACTAGAATCTGAATCAGCTTTTGGTTTGTTTGTTTGATTTTCATGGAGTGCCACTTTACCAGATTAGTGTGTGAAGACTTAAACACACACACACACACACACACACACACACATACATCTATTGCTAAAGAGACTGATTTCTCTCTTCTTGAGTGCTGCCGTCTGTCCACCTTTGCCATTTCCTCTATCCACTTCACACGTTCATTCCGACGATACACACTTTGTCTTTCATTTGTCTCTGTGTGTGTTCCTCTTCTTTTGTTTTTCCTCCTGCCTTGTCGCCCCTTCCCCAAATCCCATGTGCTTTCGTAACAGCAGAGCTGGTCTCTGAATCTTCCTGTGAATCAAATTCCATCGTTGTAGACAAGAAGACTCGGGGACACGCATGCAAACTTTAATGCATGTGCACCGTGCACTGACACACACATGCACTGACACACAAACACACACACACACACACACACACACACACACTGACAGATCCTGCTCTAAAGCTTAAGGAAATCCCACAGATGCCTGGCACCTGGTGATCCAGTGTGAATGCTGCCAGCCGGGGTAAATGGCTCCAGTCCCACTCTGTTGGGGAAACTGAAGTAATCTCGGGTTAACTGTTTGCCTCAAAGCTTTCAGTGTTGGCTAACAATGAAACTACATGCACAGTGTGCTAGGCAGTTGGCACATATCAAATCATGTATAAAAGTTATCAAATACGCTGACGACGCAGTTGTGTTCAAATAATAGCAGTCTGTTTGAAAATGTGAGTAAAGCTCAAATCCCTTATAATAGTTTTAATCCCATGCATCAGGATTACTGTATATGAATTCTAGATCAAAACTTCAAGTAAAATCTTTACAAAATGTTTTAAAAACTTCAATTAAAAAAATTACATTTCATTAACAATGTAAGTATTTACTACATAAACTGAAATAATAATAATTTAGTATTCCCGTGACTCTCTAAACTAATATTTAGTTGTATAACCACCAAGAACTGCTTCACATCTATGAAGCACCTGGTACCTGTGAACAGGTGTTCCACCTCAGGATGATTTGACAACTTTCCACAACTTAATTTCTCCTCAGAAACAACATTTTTGATGTCAATCTGCTAGATTTCTATCAGATTAAGGTTCTGGGATTGGGCCGGCCACTAGATAACTGTCCGTTTGTTGGTCTGGAACCAAGATGCTGCTCACTCACTGTTGTGTTTTGGGTTGTTGTCTTGTTGAAACAGGGGATTCTTCTTCAGCATAAGGCAACATGACCTATTGAAGTATTTTGATATATGCCAATTGATCCATAATCCCTGGCATAAGATGAAAAGGCCCAACACCTTCGCAAGAAATACTGTCTTCAGAATGTAGTCTGGATTGAATTCAGTGTTTGGGAGTCACCTGACAAACTGTCTGCAGCGCTCGGATCCAAACAGAACCTGCCGTCATTGGTCCACAAAGTGTTCCTCCACATGTCGATGTGTTCTTTGGCAAACTGCATCCTCCTCAGAGTGTCTTTCTATTTAACAGGAGAGCTTTGTGGGTGGGTGGGGGTTTGCCAATAGTTCAGCTTCTCAAAGGTGTCTTCTAATTGTCACAGTACTCACAGGTAACGTCAGACCATCTCTGATCGCCCTGGAGCAGGTCATTGTCAGGGGCTTGTGCCTTTCTGGCTATTCTTCCATCCACTCCAATCTCCCATTTTCTCCCTCATCTCTCTGGTTTAGGTTTCCACTTCAAGGAATTGGAGAACATTTTAGCTAAGCAGCCTATCTCTTTTCTGCACTTCCATTTATATTTTCCCCTTGTCAATCAATGTTTTCATCAAAGTACGCTTTTCTTCAAAACAATGACATTTTTTCTGAGGCATCCAGAGACATGCATGGTCAACATGTGTTGGATTTGTCTTTCAATATGGGCCACCTGATTAATGCCTGTTTTTTTCACAGAATGACTGACCTCACTAACTGAACCCTTCACTGCTGTTATACTGAACATTAATCAATTATTCCGCTGCACAGACTCAGGAGCATTCATATCATGAATGTTGGGTATTTCTGATTTTCTGTGCCTTGAGTACACCTACTAGTAAGTTATTTGTCATATGGTAATAAGATTTCTACCACACAGTGATTCATCTGGTTACTCATATTAGACTGCTATTATTTTGAACATCACGTACAAAGGATTTGGTTCTAGACACAGTTCACGCTAATACCGATTTTAGATCCCCCAATAAGAGTAACTGAGTAGAATGACATGAAAACTTTCAAACATGCTTAAAAATGTAAGACTATGAAGTTGCAAGAACCAGTTATAAGATGTACACAATTTAGTGTCATGTAAAAAGAATGTGTGGGGTTTCGAGCGTCCATCCTTTTGATAATGTCGAGCATTTCACATGTAATTTTAAACTATTATTAAAAAATAAGATCTTTCTCTTTTGAACTACTATTAACCTTCACTCCCATCTCTTGTTTAGAATAGAAAACAATTTATACCCAGATATGTTATGCCAAACTTTTCTAGGACTTCTAGATCCCTGAAATAGCATCTTTGATCCAAAGAAAATTAATCACTTTTTCAGGAAAGTTCAGACACTTCAGGTATGTCTTAGATCATACATTAACTGATGAATAATAAAACAAGAAGTGAAGAAACAAGAAGGGGGGGGGGGGAGATTGATGAATTCAATTTCCCAGAAGAACATGTTTTTCGAGTCGACTCCATCACACGACAGAGCGGTCCTCCTGCTGTACCTGTGACTGCAGTGCTCGTGTTAATAGCATGTAACTGGGCCATTTGCATCACATGTTGTTCTAACATTCACTCACGCCTAATTGATATACATTATGATTGATGAGTGGTATTCATGAATTCAAGGCTTCCCTCATAAATTAGCATACAATTGTCATGAATATATGCAGACTGATCTATCTACGAATCCCAGATCTGACGTCTTCAGAGGCAACATTAATACTAAATGTCTCCAAATGCTGTTTTCACGCTCATTTTCAATGCAAAATCCAGGCACAAGATTGTCAGTTTTTAAAGCAAAGGGGTCTACAGTTTGGCACAGGAGAAAAATTCTGATCCCACTAACTCATAAAAGATGGTGATAATGATAGAGCACATGCAGACATTTTTTATTCTTTAACTGCACATCCCTCAACAAAAATTAAGCTGCTGTGGCCTAAATGGTCTAAAAGTAGGCGGCTGCTCCATCCCAGTCATTCTCCGTTGTGTCCTTGGGTGAGAACCCCACTGGTTCTACTGGTGAATGAACAGCATTTCACTGTCGAGGAGCATGTGGCTCGACAGACAGCAGGGCTGGGTGCTGATGGAGGGCTAAGCTGCCAGGATTGAGACAACTAAAATTAAAGGGAGGTGACAAATAAGCAATAGTCATTAGCAGGCAAGGCCATTTTCTTTTTCCAGACTGACTTAAAGAGTAGATTTTGAATCCCTTTGTGTTTACTCCTTTATTCTGGTTCACTTAAGCAGGTGGAAACAATGCATATTGAACTTAATGACCCCAAAATGACGGTACTGAGTCAAAGGAATTGGCAGGTTTTGCTTTTGTTCCACTCAAACCAAACTACAGGAAACAATCCCACAGAGTGGTGGTTCAGTGGGCTTCTATAATAATATTAACTGGGGGCTAACTATGTTATAATTAAGTGTCTTCTAACAAATTCTCATTTTTTCCAGGGATTCAGCTTCTCTGTTTCAGGCATTGCAGCAGGAAACACAGAAGCTTCATGATGCTGTGCGTCAAAGTCTCCAGGACATTACCTTCTGCTTATAGGTCCTCTTATAGAATACACACCCATTATAAACCACGGAGTGAATTAGATGCATCACAGCTGTAACACTTTAGATTCAGCAAACATTTGATGAGCAAGGAAAAAAAATACTCATTTTCTTGTCTCACAAAAGCAACATTAAACCAATAGTATTACTGGGCCCAGTCACCAAATAATGACTTTAATCAAACAGTGATTATTACAAAAAGACTTGTAAATGCCACAACAACCAGTCTAGAGACTTTGGAATGACTCAGAAGCTGAAATAAAAGTGAGTTATTTTCATTGCTCTGCAGCAATTTTATCAGATACGAGGCAAAAACCTATGAAATAGGATGGTTTTAATACCTCAAACACACACACACACACACACACACACACACACACACACACACACACACACACACACACACACACCTGAACCACATAAAGGCTTAGCACATCAAAGTCAAGGCAGTGTTTTCATCATGTGGAGGGCCAGCTGCTCCCCTACAACAGCAGCGCTGTTCTTTGTTCAGTGAAAGAACAAAGTTGAAACAGGGAGAAAAAAAAAAATCATCCAAACAATTTGTTGATGCAACTTTATATATATATATATATATATATATATATATACTGTATATATATATAAAAAGATTTCCATGATGACCTGAAATTTAATCGCTTTACTTTGTCTGGAAGGTATAAACACAGACTGACATTAACAAACACAAACACGATCACTTTCAAATTCTAGGGAGACTATTTTGTAAAAGTGGAAAAAAAAAAAAGTCTGTCTACCTGATTTTGTGAGATAAAAGGTGACCTGTGTGCTGCCTTATCGTTGGGTAAACCTCCCTTGATCTAAAATGTTGTTCTTGTTGATATTTTTTTTTCTATTCTTGACAATACATCTTATTTAAAGGGTAAACTTAAACTATTGCCTCATGTACCAAGTGAATAAAAAACAAAAGCAAATAGGAATAAAAGAAAATAAAAGAAAATAAGTCAATGACCTTTAGTGCACCCATCTGTCAGCAATGTTTTGTGTTTTTATGAGACATATGAATCCAATAGATCATGACAGAGTGTCTAAACTTTAAATTTTCCTCATGAAGCTGGTTGTTGTGATAATATTGGAATAATATCAGAGTTCTAATGCAACTTCTCCACTAACTCTCATGAGCATGTGACCGAACAGTAACACAGATGTACGAATGCAACGTCCCTTTGGGAAACAAACGCACCCGAAGTATTTGATAGAAGAAGCTGCATTTTGGAAAACATGCATACATACAAAGCAGTCTCTGTCACACACACACACACACACACACACACACACACACACACACACACGCACACACACACACACACACACACACACACACACACACACACACACACACACACACACACAAAAGCAAAGATGATCCAGAATAATGCTTTCCAAATATTGTCCCAGCGCTCTATCAGCTGGCCGGCGGGTGTACGGTGATGAACGGTGTTTGCCTAGTTGGAGGCCGTCATCGGCTACCTGGGGGGGAAGTGTTCGGAGCTTTTAGAGGCCGTGTCCTGGAGTCCCAGCTGCTCATCGGGGCAGGTACTTCCTCAGGCGGACACCGTCACTGCCTCCTCTTCCAACCATGCATAAATCTATTCATCAGCTGCTGTAATGAGCTCACGGCCCTGCCGAGCCTAATGCAAACATGGACCGGTGCACATACAGGTGGCGCCAGAGGCGGTCACGCTCAGGACACGGCTACACACGTGTGTGTACATTCAGATATCACTGCTGCACAGCTACTCCTACAAACCCTATTTCTTCTACAGGGAGCATGTGATTGCTGACATAGATTTATTTGTACTCCAGACAGAAAGAGAAAGCAAACTGGAATAAATATTGCCTCATACTTGGAATTTAATAGTTGTTGAAGTCTGTGAACAACAGAATTTTACACACAGAGATGTGGAAACTGCACAGGAAACAGGTGTGATGTTGTGATGTAAGCAGATATCAATGTTTGTGTTGTTGTTTTTTTCTGAAAATTACGTTTATGGTCACGTTCATGACCGCATGTGGCTACTTGAACCTCTTAACACGGGTGCAGTAATGAAAAGCAAGATGGTCCACAATGCACATGCACTGTCCATGCATTTAATCACAACCATTCATTAACGACACAGCAGAACACCTCTGGAAATAATCAACCACAGCCGGCTTTCCTGCACTCAGCAGCCTTGTTTCACAAAAACGTTTAGTGTTAAAGCATCATCAAGATTCAAATGTAGTCTGGCTTGATCAAGTGTTTTTGTCCAGATCATGTCGAGATAATGTGATTTCCTGATGCCTGGAACGTTCTTATTTTGACTCTGAATCACCAGAGCCTGGAACGGCGTATTCAAGATGTTTTTAGCTAAATTTAGCTTCATCATCCTCATGACAGAGCTGAATAAAAGAAACCATCTTGCGTATGTGTTTTATTTCTCAAAGGTCAAACTAAACGTATCTTCCTTTTAACAGGAAAAAAAAAAATAGAAAGAAATCCAGCAATATTTCACACACCACAGGGCTGGATAATAATCCCATTCCCACAGAGACGGTGGGCTTAAATGAGCATGGTGCACACTGGTGCACACGGGTGTGCACCATCCAAACAATTAAAGTGCAGATACACAACTTGAATGTTGTTCATGGCCATCTTGATATAACATCCCAAAAAAGAAAAAGAAAAAACTCAAATTGGAACATCCAGTCGATACTTCATGACTGAAATGAACTTACACTGATTTTAATAGATTCATCTTGAGTTTGTGCTGAACTCAAAAGTGTCATGAACGGAAATTTTATTTGTACAAAATTTGTACAAAATACCATCCGTTGACTTTCCTTGAATCACAAAATAAAAACATTAATTTGATTTTTATCCTCTAGTCATCCATTCATCAAATATTCAGCCAAAGACTAAATATTAGGAGTGAAGTTGATCTTTGACATTTTTATTCTATTAGATATTTGTGAGAAACCATAATTTGCACATTAATCCAAATTTGAGTTAATGAGGTTTTCATTTTGACCACCAAAAAATGTCATTTCTTTCTAGTTCTCCGAGTGAGCATCTAAATTTAGAGCAACCCCCCCCCCCCCCCAAAGGCATTCCTTGAGACATCACATTTATAAGAATATGATTGATTGACGGGCAGAGTGAAAACATAATACCTCTATTATAATGTCTCCACCAACGCCAGCATGAAGGCATAAAAGGACCGATGAAAGCTCAGAGGAACGCCACAAAAAATAATTTGTTTTCATGAACGTGTAAGACAAGGCGGTCTTCTTTGTAAAAGAAAAATAAATTTGGAAAAAGGAAATTCATTATTTATGGTTTCTGCAAAGTGTGGGAGGACAGCATGAAAGAAACAAAAAAAAAAAAAAAGAAATGGTTACAAATACAGAAAGAAGGATGAGTAAACTCAAGTACAGGAAATAGAAGCCAAAATGACATCAAGGAGAAGAAAAGGATTATCATGAAGAAGAAACTAATCAGTGAGAAACCCCATTCTTCAGTACAGACACTCTTCAAGTCAATACCTCTCTCCTGGGCTTCTTCAGGCTCCACATGTGGTGCAGAGGTCTTTTGTGGTATAGGTCACCTCACGCCAGGCAATGGCACTACTCAAATCGATTCCCAGACCGAAGACACACACATTCAGCAGAATGGCTCATGGGAACAGTCTAGTCTCTGTATGAAGCATCACTGGACATCCAGAGTTTAGAAGGAAACACTCCCTAAAGGACTGGAAATGGGGTTTTATATATATATATATATATATATATATATATATATATATATATATATGACAGGAAATAGAATAATTTCCAATTGAGGGTTTTTATATATAAATATGTAAAATACATAAAAAATATTTTATTTTTGTTTATATATATATATATAAATATATATATGTATATACATTTTTTTAATTAAAAAAAAAATATTTGGCATTCATTGAAAGCCTCCATTGAAACACAGACCACACAGAGGTCTACGTACAGATGAACCCCCCATCATGGTTCTACTGTAGACATGTATGGACTAAGACCACACTGATGTCACATATCGAAAAAAAATTAATTTCAGACACACAAAGCTGGCTGAAATCTCTGGACTATAAAGGCAAAGTTAATATGATCAATTCTCAATTTCTATTTTACCCGCAAGTGATTCCTATCTTCTTTTTTTTCTCCTTTTGAGTGCCTCTAAAAATCACTCACATTGCAGAGCTCAAAAGCAATCTATTTGATCTAAACGGCAGAAATGGGTTACACTTCTCTGCAATGTTTTAAATTGTCTGCACACTCACTTTCTTGCTCTTTTCTTTCTCGCATGCTTTTCTTCCTCCCGTGGCCTTGATAAATTGTCATTTTAAATGCAGAGTTTCATACAATAATTTGCCATTTCGGGAGAGGAATTAACATCCCATACACAATGACAAGCTTGGCCTTTTGTTGTAATTGAGGCTTTAGGGAAGGTAATGGAGGAGTACAGAATTGTGAAAAGTCCTCATCCGTGTTCAGTAAGAGCTTTTAGACTTCTCTTTTTTTGAGGAATGTGAAAAATGAAAATTTTACATTGCCATGAATACATAGCATATACAGTAAGCTACGGCTCCAAGACATGGAAACGGGAAATTAACATATTGCATAGTGGGACGTCTAATGATATTCAGGGATTAATTAGTCATTATTCTATTGTGTTGCGATGTCTGAGTAAATATGCATTACATTGACCCCTACATTATAGACCTGTATAATAATAAAACATATTACCGTTCATTCTTAAGTAATTATGTGTGAACACAGGTGGAAACACCGCCTCCTCCCTGCGCTGCTCATTCTGCACAGGTGAGAGTCATACATGCAGTGGGATGCAGGGACGTGTGCATTTGCATGTCTTAGGGTTAAGGTTATATCCATTAACAGATAAAGAAGTTCAATGTTGAAAATGCAAGGTGTTCCTTTCCCCTTTTTTTGGGTCATTTCCTTCTGTTCCCATGGCAACAAACCCATAGTAGCAAGTAGTGTGTGTGTGTTTGATACCTTCCACAGCAGGGCGACTGTTTCATCATTTCTGTGTTTACATATAGCAGGAGCACTTATTCTACATAATTACTGCTCTGACAGATGTGTCTTCAGGTTAATTAGCAGTGAAGTAGAAAGAAGTGTCTGAAGGACACAGACTGAGTGCACTGTTTTTGTTTTTTTGTGAACACTCTATTGATTTGTTTTTCTGCTCAATAAAGTTGTTCAAGTGCCCCTCATCCCAACCAGGTCTTACTGGGGTATTTGTGAGAAGATATGTAATCTCAGATAGATATTTAATCTCTGTCTGTGGTCTCCTCAAATTTGGACAAAACTACCTCCAGAACATGACATCCTGAATTCTATCACCACACAGGAAGAGAGGACTTAGCCTGGTCTGTAAGGCTACTAAACAAAGGTCATTTATCAGATTTTGTCCAAAATCTCTTAAAAAAATGTTTTTAAATTGTTTTTTAATTTTAAAAAAAAATTTTTTAAATAAAAAAATAAATTAATACAATTAGGGCTACTACACAAAGATCATTTATCAGATTTTGTCCAACATCTCTTAATTTAAAAAAAACAAATTCATTTAAAATGAATTTTAAAATTTTTTTAAATAGAAAAAATTACAAAAAGTAAGGCTAATAATAATAATAATAATAATAATAATAATAATAATAATAATGGATTCGATTTATATAGCGCTTTTCTGGACGCTCAAAGTCGCTTTTACATTGGATCCATTATTTATTCACTCATCATTCATACTTGGTTACTAATCAAAGATCATGTATCAGATTTTGTACAAGATCTCTTTTAATCAAGTCTGTAGAGCTCAAAGTATATGTGACTTAAAATGTATTCCATGTCTTTCCAATTGTTGGAGACTTTCCCTGAAAATGCATCTGCATCGAAATCAGGAATAGAACAAAACACATTTTAGACAAAACTCACCCCAATTCTTCTGAATCAAGACTTGAAGACTCTCATTTTAAGTTCCAACTCATGATTAAAATTGACTTTCCCCCCCATGAGTGGAGGATCTGCCAGCCAGCAGATCCACGGTTCACACCAGCAGGGGGACGGCTCCACGAGGCAAGACTTTACCGTGAGGGAGTCCGATGGCGGGTCGAGTCAGGGTTTAGGACGCTCTTGGCTTGGCTGATCAAAGGTATGGAGCTAAAGGGGCTCTGCAGGGGGGGTGAGGGGTGAGCAGATTGATTCATGGGGAAGATTGAATGTCTCAAACAGTGAAGATTCTTCGTGCCTTACAATGTGCTATAGTCTCATTAAGGTGCTTTTCAAACATTCTCCCAAGTAGATCGAGGCTAGATTTGGGGTTGGTTAATATTCTCAGACTCAGTGGGAGTTTTACACAACCCAACGTTTAAATTACTGTAAATAATAAAATAGTTTGTCGCCATATTGCGGAATTTTATTTTTGCGCGTGGTTCTTGGAACGCATTATGCGTGAATAACTAAGGTATTAGAAAAAGATTATAAATGACACATTTCAGCTACAGTATTTCTGCTGATGATAATAGTGATTATGGCTGAGTGCTCAACAACACCAAACACTAAATTGCAATTATCTGACTCATCTTGATTTACTTTTTTTTTAAGTGTGGGTGTTCAGTCCTGATTTAATTTCTAAATATCAGAGTTGAAAGTTAATGACTAAATTTACCCACAAATAGCCTACTCATCTCATGTAGGAGGAACATAGAAGTTTTACATCTATGAGGTGTGGGCTGTCCAAGAGCTACGGAGCCGGGAGAGAACTGCTTTGCTGCTATTAGTTGCTCAGCTTAAGAAAGTCTGACTGCAGGGCAACATCGCTTTAGTAACACACCACAAAGTTGAAATATTTCAGTGCACGAAGAAGCGGGTTTCTATATTCTGTCTCCTTCTTTAGTAATTGGTTTAGAAAATGAGTTTGCCCACAGTCTAGGTTTAATTAGAATTAAACATACGTATATAGAAAGGTTCACAGCTTCTATTAGATTAACCAGGTCTATAAATGCCTGCCGAGGCAATCGCATTAGCAAAAAATATATATATGTGCGTATGTGTCTGTGTGTGCAAGTATTAGTGTATTAGCATGTGGATATGGGGGGGGGGGGTCGTTCCCGTGTGACTGCATCACTGAGGTTAACCCATTCTGAACCAGGTCAGTGCTAACGTGTAATTAGCTTCAGGATAGCGTCGCCTAATGTTTCACCATACGTACGTCTAGAGAGCTATGAAACAGATTACCTGTTAATGTGATAAAAATGTCTTATTTATGCCTCAGTCACAGACCAGGAAGTGAGTTAAAGTGTATGAAGTTGTTGCTGGAGTGGATGTGATAAATTATCCACACCAGATGCCCCTACCTTCTTGTAAAATCTCTAATTAACACCGCTGATCCTTGTGAGTTGCTAAATTAAATCAGAGAAGATCTAAGGGATGATTCACAGCCTGTTATTGACAATAGGGTTCAATTAATTGAGTGCTCTTGTAGCATCAATCCTGCCTCTGTGGCAAGCACCTGTTTGAGTAATTAAGCATATTGTGCATTCAGTCAGTTTTCTCCCCCGTACCGACTGCACAGTTCCCATGATGACTTCATCCAGGATGAAGGGTAAATACTGTGAAGTAATCTCTTTTTAAATAAATAAAAGTTTTGAAAATCAGGTTTGGTAATTAAAGTAAAATATTAAAGACACTCTGACCTTTTATGCTCTCGCGGGCCACATCAAATGATGTGGCGGGCCACGTTTGGCCCACGGGCTTTGGGTTTGACACATGTGCTGTACACTAATAGATGCATATGAAGCACTTTACGCCAAAAAAATCCAAGTTTAAGATTTCTTAGCTGAGTTCTTTCAGCTGTTTTCTTGGTGCAATAAGCACCAAGAAAAATGGTGTTTGACCCCAAATCCTTTGGAGACCCCTCACCTGTGGTTACCCAGAGCAGAGCTCAGGTCAACTTATCCGACTGATACTCAGGAATACATAAAAACCACAAAATGTTGTGGACTGCTCAGGTAGAACATTCATCCTCCCCCAGGCTGAGATTATTCGACTCAGACTGTGTTGTTGCTGGACTACCATGTGGTCTCAGACCGGTCTGGTAATCTCCAGGTACAGCTGAAAGCCCAGAGAACGAACAGAGAGCGCCGTGAAAAACACAACTCTCCACCCCCCCTGCTGTCTTTGATTAAACAATCATCACAAAGGCCTGACAAATTATTTCTGACCCCAACCATGTCCTCCATCTGGAGTAGCAGCCTCCCCCCGGCTCATCTGCTCTCAACCACCTTCTGAATGTCTAAATTGTAGGCGATGTGAGTAACTGTCTTTATTTAAATACTGGCTGTGTGGCGCATAGATTCTGCTTATGTTTTAAAAGCAAATACAATTTTAAATCATGAACAATAATTTAATTATAAGCAGTCAGTGCATCTTTGAACTGCAGTCAAATGCATGGTAAATCTTTCTTGTATAGTTTATTCAACATGTGCAGTTTTTCTCACGCTGTGGATTTGGTAAAGAGAGCTGGGTTGCAGGTTAACAATTGTGTTCTTTAATGGAACAATAGAATATTCTAGGTATCAAAGCAAGAATGCTGAATGTCGCGTTGGAATTTACTAACGGCGTCAGTGTGAATCTGACATATTGACAGTTCTACAAAGAGAGGGGGCGTGTAAAATTAACATTTCTTCACTATTAATTTCAATTTCAGGAATGCAAACACTTCATGGGTTTACTCTGAAGGTAGAAACCATTTCAAGGAATTCTGTTTTTCAGTACAATGATAGATTTTAGCCTCTGAACGGGCTTAGCTGACATCTGATTGCAGTAAAGCACACGTGTCAAAGTCAAGGTCTGGGGGCCAAACGTGGCCCGCCACAACATTTCACGTATCCCGCGAGAGCATAAAAGGTCAGAGTGTCTAAAAATAAATACGTCAGAAGCGTGCTTTGACCAACAATGCAGTAACATTAACTTTGACAAACACGTTGTGAACAAAGTTAATGTCCTAACTTGTGTTTGATGCTATTTTTCTTTATTCTCTTGGATGTTTTTATCCTTGATTGATGGATTTCTTTTGGTTTAAAAACAAATTAAAAGGATTCATGTTAGAACAGAGAAACACGCAAATATATTTTCTGTCTAACTGTAATGTTTGTAACTTGAATGAGTAATAACTTCAGTTATTTATTTAACATTAAGGAGTTACATTTAGTTACATTTATTAGTTACATCTGGCCCTTTGAGGACAGCCGTGATGCTGGTTAAATAAAACAGGAGTAAAAAGGAGCGTGGCGAAGCAGGATGGGGCCTCAGGGATGGATAGTGAAGTCAATCAGTGAATAACTAGTGAGGACAAAGAAGGGAGGAGAGGAGGATGAAGGAAACAGAAGCAGAAAGGAGAGGACAGCAGACACCGAGCGACTCGGTTGTAGCTTCAGGGACGGTCGCTCCGTCGCTCCTGAAGCAGGCAGAGATGAAAGTTGGCGTGAGGGCTGGGGCCCGCGCTCCACACTGTGTAAGTGTAGGTTTGTGTATCAGTCACCGGAGGAGGAGTGCATTCGCCCTGTCGTTGAAGCTCCCCGGCTAACCGCCGGTGCAGCGTTCCATGTTAAATGACTGCAGGAAAAATACTTTCTTTGGGGATTTTTCTGTGGGGTTTTTTTTTTTGCAAGTGTGTTAGCATTTGTTTCCCCCAGACTGCTGTCTTCAAAAGCAATTACCTGCACTCAAGTATGCAATGACTGTTTACTATGAAAGTGACTTGCCACTCAGGTTTTCAATTATCATCCTCCTTGCCTTTGAACCTGAGCACTCTATCTCTCTCGCACAAACACACACACAGAGACGCACATACACACACCTGAACCATCTATCTCAGATGTTGTGGACTGTCTCTCAACTCGAATTCTGACTCCAATTAATAATGAATGTAATCCATAACATTCTTTTTATTAATTACAATCATATATTTATCAACCATTCCTTTGGTCGTGATTTCAGGAGTCAAGACATTTCTCCATACTTTTTTCCAACTGGCAGTAACATTTGTAAATGATAACAATAATTTTAGAAATTCTTTTGATAATAATCATTAAGATAACCATTAAGAAGCATTCTTGATTTCCCTTTGGTGATTATAACAGTATATAAAATTAAAAAATAAATAACTGAACCAGAGTGCTGTACTACATATCCACGACCTGATGCTTCATGCTTTATAAATTATACTTTTTATTGTTACTATCATGAATGTCTGTAAAGACATTCATGATACGTCCATCACTGACTCTTCTGTCTTATCTTCTGCACCATGTGTCAGGAGAAAATCCTTTTTTTAAACTTTCCTTGAGGTTCTTTCATTTTTAAAAAAATGATTTCTAATATTTTTTTGCTTTTATACTAATGTTTTATCAAATGGAAGAAGGATCTAAGGCTAAGGATTCACAAGTATTTTCAGGATTTCAAAGTACTCTGCTGATTATTTGACTCCTTTTGCTAAATGGCTGTGAAATTGAAAGTCAGACAGTTGAACAGTAAGAGCACTGATAAGCAGATATGTACACACACTCAGGAGACTCATAAGTGGAGACTTTTTTAAATGGCAAAACAAAAGTAATGTGAAAAACACCAGTCTCAACAGTAAGTACTCTTGATATAAAGAGAAGAAACATGTTAAATTGGATTGGATTAAAGGGCTTTTTTAATCCCAGTGATACAAGATAATATTCATGTTCATTTTTTTCGGTTTTATCTGGATTAGTTAAGTAATAACAAGTAAATACTTTAAATACCCAAAATAATTATTGCAGATTCCTCACAGGCTCACCACCATCCATGTAAACACTTGTCTTCTCTATTAAGCAGTCATGATTAATAAGTATGTTCATATCTCTTCAGATTTAGCATCATTTATTTATTCTAATTGGTTCACTAAAGGCCTGCACACAAAGGCAGTATAAATAATATAATTTCATTACAAACTCAATATTTGTGGATTATGAGGAAAAAAAAGTTTTCTTGACATGGTTTGTGAGCACGACAAGTATTCCTCATTAAAAACCAGGGATTACAACCGCCTGCCTTCTTGTACTAAAAGTAGGCCATGTTTTCAAGAATTGGTAATGATACTAATTAGCAGTTTAGCTATTAATTACCAGTAAACACACAAACACAGGGAACAGGGATATGCATTAATTCTTAACTAAAACACTGCTTCAAAGCAATTGTTTTGCAATAAACTGTGTGGAACCGCAGCGGCCATTCATTCCGATTTGAGCCGTTTGTCACGGTGAGGTTACAGGTTTGACCACTTCAGCAGACAAATGTTCCATAAAGTGGCCTTTAGTAAGAAGTGGAGTCTCTAACAATGATGTGATAAATCCCAATGAGTCAAGCAAAGCAGCCTTTAGAATCAGGTAAGGTGTGTGTGATGCACATATCGTGACATATGACTGAATGATCTCACACACAAAAGCAGCACACTTGAATAAATACAAGTAAAGCACTTATTTTACATTATAATGAGGAGCACACCTTAATCACTGCAAAACTAAAGATCTAAAATTGCATAAAAGATGCACCGGCTGCACATTCTCAATGTAAATAGAGTGAAATACAATAGTAAATATTTAATATTTAATAATAATTCTATTTACTTAATTTATTTACTAAATTTATATATTTTGGTAAATAATTGTAGTGAAGTCAAGTATTAAATAGGGCTTACTGACAAAATCACTTTATCCTGTTCAACTATGCATTCTTTCATTTGTCATGATTGGTTCAATCTGGATGATAAATGACCTCCAACATTACCTGACAGGATGCAGTTTTTGTAAAACCAAAAGATGAGCTGGGAGGACCGACGGTGGTTTGGAATGATGAGAAATTCAATGAGAAAAACCATTATGCAGATGATCTGCTAGTTTATATATCATCAGTAAGAAGCTACATAAAGAGGCTGGTTTAACTATCACTGATCTAATTTAAGGTTTTATAACATTTATTATTGTTATTAGCTATGATATTCGAGAAAGAATACACTTTTATATCAGGTCCAGCATTAACTGTGAACACAGACTCACAGATCATGTGCCATTTTTATTTACAGTTTCACTCTTGATGGAAATAATTAATGCTCATGTCAGTAGTTAGAAATTTCAATTTTAACAAAAACTGCATTAAAAATAAAATGTCAAAGAAATAATTTATGCAACAATCTAAGATAATTTAAACGTGACATCAGGTATAAATATACAATTTCATTAACAGCAAACTGTAAATTGCAGTAGGTGATTTAGCAGCGTTGTGTGCATCACGCCAGCAGGTGTTGGAACATGGATGGGACGCTGACCAGATGGAGGCTCACCTCCAGAGGAAGCCACTTGTCCCTGATAGCATCAGTGACACGTGTAACGTAGGTGCTAAAGTATAAAGGTCAGCAGCGTCCATCCATACGCTCCCGTTCTCCGAGGAATTCCGTGTAGGATGGGCTTGAAAACAATAACACGGCCTGATAACTTCCTCCAGGCAGATGTTGGGGTTGATACTCCCTTTGGGTCTCAGAATTACCGCGCTCTCCATAGTCAGCGACTTACACGGCGGAATGGTGAGTCGATGATGCAAATAGGCCCCGTGGTGCAGAGATGCTGCATTAGCTAATAATGAACACCAAGGGCAGAGTGTCAGTCATACTGGAGTGATGGTAGCGGCCGGAGTCGATAGTATGAAATGACCGTGAAATATGTGAAATAAAGTCAATGCATGTTTGTTCCCACAGGACGGCATGGCGTGAATGCCATTCTGCATTTCTAAGCAGTGTGTGTGTGTGTGTGTGTGTGTGTGTGTGTGTGTGTGTGTGTGTGTATTTCACCTGCTGTTGGAAAAGTCCAGGCATGTTGTTCAAAGACAGAAAAAAAAAAAACATGTCAGCAGTATTTACCTGGGAACACGGAAAGTCACTAAAGCCTTGACACAACATTCTGTTGTTAATGCAGAGCAGTGACCAGTTCAGCTTCACATTCATTCATATCAGGAGACTGAAGGAATGTTTTTACTCACTAAAAATATTCTAAAAAATTAATGTGATTTTGAGTACTGTCGTCATCTCTAAAGACTTCCTGTTTGATAGGAAGAAATTTTTAAATTTTTAATTAAAACTGCAGGTTATTGTGTTTGGATAGAACATTCAGAACATATTTCTCTAAGATTGCCACTGTGTTTAACGTTTCTAATGAGGCAGCAATGGTGCAGGTGGTTTTGGTGGGTGCGGAGGGTTTGTCTTATCAAGAGATAAAAAAAAATTATTAGAAACAGATTATTATACTATGTGTGATATTATTATTATTGTTATATTATACACGTAGTGTGATAGTGTGTATGATAATATGTATGATAATGTGTATAAACAATTCATAACATAAAGTGTTTGCATCAGTTGGCACAAAATGAAACTATTTTTTTATTTATCTGGACTGAACAGGGTTTGAGTGAGAAATTAGAGGAAAAAAGCAAAAATAGATATTAAAACCAAAAATGTCTTTATGTAGACAACTTATTGTAACCACACTGGTTAACTCAACTCATGTTAAACCTCACTGTGCATATGAATTAAAACTAAGATACTGGACCTGACTACCCTCTAGATTAGTTAATGAGAACGTTTCAGAGTAACGTTTGACCAGATTCTAACATCATAACCACTGGGGAGACTTCTTCAAATACCTTGTTCTTAGATTTCCCAGCTTCACATTGTTTGGTAAAAACTGTGTTTTATGTGGAAGCGGCTCATGTACTTTGACCAGATAACAGGTGGTGTGAGAAGCTGACAGTCCCAGAATTGATCATTCAGTCAGCTGGAGTGGGCAAATAAGTTTCTACAGGACATTGAGCTGTGCTGGTTGTCAATTTGACCTCATTCACTTCCCTCTGGTCAAACTGGTAGAGTGGAAATATATAATCTGACAGCTCGCATTACACAGGACAGTGAATGGACTTTTTTTAGCTGCCAGATCAGAAGGAGACCCCGAGGTGGAGAGAACAAATCAGTGGAAGTCGAGCAGGGAAACAGCTTGAACTGAAATAGGACAGAGAATCACGATGCTCTGCTGGTCATAACCCAAACACAAGAGGATGTACATTCTGTCGTCATCACGATCGTGATTTGACATTAATCGGTGGCATTAGCATGGAGTTACGTCTTTAGTGTTTTTCTGAATAAATAATACCGCTTGAATAAGTAGAATAAAATTAGGTTTATGAGGTCGTTTTTATTGATAGTACGTTTAGAACCTGAAGAACCTGTCTGGAGCCCATGAACACCTGGCTGCCTGTCTTTGTCAGTTGTGTCTCCATTCTCACAGTGTATGTTGTGTTGCATTGTGTTCATATAGAATATGAAAGTCAAGGTCAGAGTTGGTTGAATAATAATATAATTAGAAACACAATGTTGAAAGAATCTAGAAAATAGTAATTCAAGTTTTATCACCTGAAGAAAGTCACATATTTCTGATGAGAAAGCCAAACAATATTCGAGGCCTGCATGTGCATGTATGTTTCTGTGTGTTTGTGTTTGTCAGGGACATACAGTATGTGTGACATATATATTTTTTCACCCAGGGTCACTTTGCCTTGAGGTGATGCTTGTATTTTTATTTCTTGCTCTTTTTTTTTCTGGACTCACACTCTACTTAAGCTCTGAACCAATTTAACACAGAGCAGAGGAACGTAGAGAGAAGCTTGACAGAGTCACTCAAATCCCCGGCTGCACCATATTGGGAGCATAGCGAGAGAAAAATGAGGGCAAGAGACGAAGGAGAGGAAAGTGGTCTGTAAGTGGGGAGCAAAAGTGGGGTGCAGAGGGAAATAGAAATAGATCTGCTAGGAGACAGACAGAAGCAGCGATGTGTTCCCCTCGTGAATGAAAAAAGATGTTTACCACCAAGTAAGAGTTGTCTGGCAAATAAAAAGAGTAAATGCATGACTTAATTACTTTGCAAAGGCAGTGAGAGATGACTTGTAGAAACACACACCTGATGTGTTTTCAGCGTGGCGTCCAGAGGCGCTGGCAGCTGCATGTGTTTCCCCTTTTTTATGTAGCCATTAAACTGATGAAAGAATTGTGAAATAAAAGGGAAAGGACAAATGTGTTCATTTGTCTTTTTTTTTTTTTTTTTTATTTCGCAGAAGTGTTTGCCAACAGCTTTGACAAAACGGTGTTATGAGGTGTGATAAAAGCAGAGCCAGGTAAAGGAAACGCTCCAAAAAATGATGGGGTACCACCTGTTAGTTCGACAAAGACACGAGTTACCCAGCAAAGAAAAAACACCCTAACCTCAAGTTAAGATCAATAAAATGAAAGCTAGGTATGAAAGGGTGTTTGTGAGTTTCATTTAAGTACGCTATTTATTATTAACATGTACAGTGGTTCCTCTACTTACGAATGTCCCTTCGTACGAAATGTTCTACTTACGAATCGCCTCAACAGGAAAATATTGCCTCTGGTTACGAAAGAAATTTCGAGTTACGAAAGGTAAAAATACAGTATGGGCTGATACTCGCAGCTCCCGCAAGTTCCTGAACGCAACATTCTCATAGCTGCTCTGCCATTGGCTATTACCTACCATCCTGGCATCCCATTGGCCAAGAGGGATCTCTGTGTGGAGCTAGATAGGTGTCTATGCAGAGACCTCGTCATTCAGCCCTCGACCCGTGAGGTGTTCTGATAGTTTTACATAAATATATTAACTTTTAGAGTATTCACTATGGACCCCAAGAAAGTGACGGAGAAAAGAGGAAAAGAAAAGACGAAGAAAACAGTTTTTTTGTCCATACAAAGCAAGAGATGATAGAAAAGCCTGAAAAAGGGATGCGTTTGGTTGATCTCACCAAAGAATATGGCCGTAATGCATCTACAATCACCACGTTATTAAAACAAAAGGAAGTTTAAGGAGTTTAAGGCATCGCGTGGGTGGTTGGAGAAGTTCAGAAGGAGGACTGGAATTCACTCTGTTGTTCATGGGGGGGCAAGAGGGCATGAACCAAAGAGGGCAAAAAACAATGAGGACAGCAGTTAAAAGGTAAATGACCGTCATTATTATTCTTTATTCTTTGTTTTTTACGTTATACACAACTCTCATTTATTGTGTAATAATCTAATAGTAACATGTATTTGTTACATGTTTTGATGCATTTTGAAGCTTAATAAAACATTTATGTCTGAATGTTGGGGGCCTTGGAACGGATTAAGGCATTTGCGTGGAAAACGCATCTCTACTTACGAAATTTTCTACTTACGAAATTTCTTTCAGAACCAATTGAATTCGTAAGTAGACGTACCGCTGTATTCTACATTAGTAGAAGCCACTGATTCAATTTGGTTCAGAGGTTGGAAAGAGTCAACAACAGGGATTTAGAAATACCAACAAACGAGAGAAAAGGAATTCCAACTGGCACAACAATTTCACTTCATTCACTCATATCTCACATTTCAGTTCTCTATAAAGCACGAGGAACACGTCTTAAAATCTGAAGCCATGCCGCTGATCCGAGGGACCATTGTGGCGTGGAGGAGAAGTGCTCACTGCTGAAAAGGCAAAGTGATGGCCAATAACAGTGTTGTGACAAGCACGTCAAAATCTATTAGCTATGAAGAAACATTTTCTTTTCGGAGGAGATGTGCGTGTGTGTGTGTGTGTGTGTGTGTGTGTGTGTGTGTGTGTGTGTGTGTGTGTGTGTGTATGTGTGTGTGTATTAGATAGGTGGGGAATAAAAGAACAGGAAGCGGATTGTTCATTAAGAGAGGCAAGCTGCTGGCATGAGAATGAGAATAAGGAAGATTTTCTCAAGCCTCTGCAATTTCTATTATAATACATTAAAGATAGGGATTAGAAAATTTGCAAAGCCTTTGAAAAAGGGTTCATGAATGAAAATGGATTTGCAAATAAACCTCCGCTACAAATATTATACTATAGAGACTCACAAAGTCTGTCTGCAACTCTTCCTCGCTGGTTGGAAGAGAGACAACGACAGAAATAGCAGCAGGTTCTCCATCGTGAGCAATTTGCAGTCATCAGGTTGTAAAGTCAAAGAAGACGAAGATGCCAGATAAGATGTAAGTTATTTTTGTTCTGTTGTCACGTGTTACTACTGGTGAAGAAGCCAGAATGTAAAAACCCAATTAAAATGGAGAAATAAAGAGTTTTTTTTTATGGTAACAACAAGAAATCCCTGTATTTGTGAATATTTGTAAGGCGTCAGAAGTTCAGAAGTACTTCTTAAAAAGGATGGGCTTTGACTTACAAATATTTTAATAATCATTAAAATGTAAAAAAAATATAATTTGATATGTACAACTTAATAACCCATGAAGAGACAATTATTCTATCCTGAGGGGATTTTTTTGAAGCATTAGAGAGAAGAATATTCAGATCTTTTGAAATTCTAAGGATGTCGATTTATTTCAAAGTGACAGAAATGATCTTTTGCTTCTGGTTTATCTTCTGTGGTCACTTGAAGAAAAAGAAAACAGGATTCCATCTTAATTTGTAGACATAACTTTAGAAGTGTTTTTGAACGAGACTGATTTGTTTTCATGGAGTGATATTAAATGAGTGCCTCTCCATAATTGAATATTTGAGGAGTTCTGTTTTATTCAATCCCTCGAGCGAAAAGAACGCCACCACTAATGGCACCGCAGCGTTTCAGGAGATCCTCCTCTCCTTTTCACTTAAACTCCACGCCAGATGTTACCTGTCAGACAGGTGCAGGATTACCGTAGTTTAAAAACCGTCTTTTTGGTGCAGTATCCTTGATGATGTCCCACAACAACAACAGCGGGGGCCTCAGTGGCCAAAGAGAGCTTTCTTTCTATTTTCATAGGGGAGACTGATGATTATGAGACGGGGGACCGGAGCCGGACCGAGGGACATCTCTATCTGGGACAGGGCATCTATTTCACACGGCAAATAGAATCACAGTAATGAATCAGTGAGGAGGAAATCAGCTTAATGAGTTCAGACCCACGTGGCTGCAGAGGGGGGAACACGAAGGGGGGAGAGAGGGTTTTGTGGGGATGAACGATGGGGCTAGTGGGGCGGCTCATTAATAAGACCTCCGTAACAAATAAAGGCATGTGAGTGTGTGTGGAGGGTGGGGTGTGTGTATGAATGTGGGTGCATGTTGACCTCACGGTTGGTTGGACAACAACTTGTGATCTAACGATTTATCCGACACAGACGACGTTACGCCCGGTCCTATGGAATTAATACGGTTGTGGAACTTTAAAACGTTCTTAGAACAAAGATAAAGAACATTTATTTATTCAGTTTATTTTTTTCTTTTCAGACATGTTCCTTCCGAACATGAAGTTCCAATGAAGAAACTTATGTTCTTAAGTATCACAAAGGGATAAAATCATGCTTGATTCAACCTTTTTTTAAAATATGTGTGTGTGTGTGTGTGTGTGTGTGTGTGTGTGTGTGTGTGTGTGTGTGTGTGTGTGTGTGTGTGTGTGTGTGTGTGTGTGTGTGTGTGTGTGTGATATAAAAAGGACAGTGAATTGAAATGGTTTAAGTTCTTTAAATTTTATTTAATAGCACCAGACAATAAAGCTTGGAATAAAAACTCCTTGAATATCCCGCATTTAAGAGGAAATTTATTGTCGTTTACTGGCAGCAGCTTCACCCGCGATATGTATTGTTTTTTTTTTTACAGTTCAATATTGTATTATATAACGACTTTATAATTTTTATTATCATTAAAAATAAAAATGACAGCATTGTACAGAAGGACATTAATAAAAAAACATACATATTTCACTGTAAATTCATAAATAATGTTCGAAATGTGCAAAGGATAAGTTGTACAGATGGTTAGAGATTTGTCATCTAGCCTTTCAATAAAGTTTACAGTGCTTATGTTTGTTTGTTTGTTTGTTTGTTCGTTTCCTCCGTCACAGCAGGAGGTGGAGCGTTAATGAGTGTTGGAATAGGACGCGACCTGATTTGCTGTGTAGGTAGATATTATTAAGCACGGTTGAGTCTGTAAAGTCAAGGGGCGCCACTGCCTCTCTATTAAAAAGTTTTGTCATTTTATAGCATCAATTATTCGGTGATAGGTTGTCATTTTTCATTTTTTTCCAAAAACAAGACTACATCCTGGAGGAAATGCTTTCTACCACTTTTGACAATTACAATCTGAATGGGATATTCATCTTTTTTATTGACAGTGTGCCCCCTCCTGGAGCCATTTGGGGTGAAATTACTTTTAACTTTGAGGCTGTTTATCAATTTGCCGTTCCTGACAAGACACGGTGACTTTCACCGGTGTGAGGTAGACGCGTGCGGCTTCAGCGCTGCTTCTTCAGCCCAGTCTTTGGCCGGCAGACAGCAGGAGGGGGCTCACACTAATCTAAAGTGCCCCGGTGAATACAGAATTCAACATTGTGAAAAAGTGAAATAAGATAAACCTCATTGTCCTGTTTGGGTTTCTAATACTGGTTTTGCATATTTTGGTGTGTTATTAAATACAATGTTATAAAAGCATTTCTTTTTCTGTTGTTAGTCTCTTGACATGCCCAAATGTTAATGTTAATGTATGGATTAAAGGAGAGGGTAAACAGGCAAACACCAAGACGACTGTAACAGAACACTAAGGTCCTCCCAGAGGTTTATAGTCATCCTTGACACCTCAAACACACCACTGATCTATTATCACAACACAATCTGGTCAGAAGGAGGCCAGAACGTCCCTCAAAAGAATTTAAAACAAGATCATCACCCTTATTTATTCTCCAGAGGTGCCCCCCCCCCAACAGATGAGTGAAAAGTACAAAAAAATCTCTATTCACTCACAAACATGTGACGTAACCACACATGAAACTACATATCTACTGATGAGGATGGTGATGATGATGATGATGATGATGATAAAAGGACCGTCATCCATTGTGGTGCTGACTGGTGAACACACTGGGGTCCACACTTTGCAGCTGCAGCATTCAAGGGATAACTTAATTCTGGATTTTCCACCATGCTGGCATCAACGTGTCCTGAGTTTGTTACTGTCGGCTGAGCTTTGCAAAGTTTTATGACTAAACCCATCCTTAAATCAGCTTGAGCCGATCAGTGAGGGCTGCACAACAGAAAGGATGCTCCTCTTTCTTTGGCCACATTGATTTTTGGCTTGGATGGGTGGATGGATGGATTTTTGGCTTGGTGCACTGACTTCAATCCAGACACAGTGGGATTTGAGCCAAATCAAGTGCCAAATCTATGTCATCATTATCAGCTCTAGCCCTAAGCAAATCAAATGTTTTTGTCTGTCAATTAAAAAAAAAAAAGACTTGAAATATTTTTCCTTTGTCTCAAACCAAAACTGCAAGGAACCAAGATATACATTTTTATCTGAGGATGAAGTTCTCAAAATAAAATTTAATATAATTAATAATTGCAATAACAACAACAATAATAATAAAATTGTAATATTATTACGGTACAATCACTGTTATTATTATTATTTATTATTATGATTATTATTATTATTATTATTATTATTATTATTTTAGCACAACAATAGCTGTTGTTGTTGTTGTTATTGATATTATTATAATTATTATAATTATTATTATATAATTATATTTATTAATATTATTATTAAATGAAAAACTTGGATAGGCTATATCTATAGGTCTGTACATGAATATAAACTACACTTACTGCTTCAGATTAAACAGTCTCTCACACACACACACACACACACACACACACACACACACACACACACACACACACGTACACAACGCCCGTGACATCTGACTGATTTCCAACATTTGCCATCTCCTGCTGGTTTGCATTCAGACTTGTGGGGTTTAAGCCTAATGTGGCGACGGAACATCCTTAATGTGGATTAGCTATGCATGGAGACGTCTGCCAGCAGCCTTTCCCCCGTAATGTGATCTGACTGAGAGCGCTGACATGTTTGTGTGAGACAGTGTTGACACAAAACCATGGACTCTAAATAGCTGAAGCCTTACTTTGTATTTTTATACACACACACACACACACACACACACACACACACACACACACACACACACACACACACATTAAAAGATGCCTATTAATAGTCTGCTGGAAGCGTAGATTTAAACAAAAGGAGGTACAAATGGGTGTTTACAGTGAACTGCACATTTATATGATTGTATTAGCAGTGAAATAGTGTTTGTGTGTGAAGCCTTACTCAGTTATAAAATGAAGCCACTGGGCTTCTGTTGGGTGATAATGCTGACCAGTGCTGACCAGTGCTGACCAGTGCTGACCAGTGCTGACCAGTGCTGACCAGTGCTGACCAGTGCTGACCAGTGCTGCTGGGCGAGCTCTGCTGGTGATGAGCGATAGTGAAAAAGTGAACACAATTGTTTTCTATTAAGAGCAGATGCAGCAAGGAAACCCTGTGGTGTTGGAGCTGAACAAAGTGTGTGTGTGTGTGTGTGTGTGTGTGTGTGTGTGTGTGTGTGTGTGTGTGTGTGTGTGTGTGTGTGTGTGTGTGTGTGTGTGTGTGTGTGTGTGTGTGTGTGTGTGTGTGTGTGTGTGTGTGTGTGTGTGTGTGTTTTCCTTCCCGAATCAGCACAATCCAGTTGAGGAAGCTGCTGCCCACCCCGTGACAGCTGTGACCTCTATGTTAACAGTTTCCTTATTTTTTCTGTACATCTTTATTTGTGTTGAAACACTTCAACACCAAACAGCCCCTCCTGAGACTCAAATGACCACACAGATGGGAGAACATAACTAGACGGCTGTTCCAAAAACCGAAAAAAACATCAACAATGTTGACCTGAGCTGTACTGTGCAAAGGTCAGAGGTCAGACAGACATCCCTTTATTCTGGCGTAGCAGCTGTTCCACTATTATTGCAAGAAAAACGTTTTCATCTCACCTCATCTGAACTTTAATAGATGGCACAGCTGGAGACATTTCATATAAATGTAATCTGGAAAAATGAATTATTTTATATGAATTTATATATTTTGCTACTTTCAGATGAAAACATAGGCCGTATGAAACACTAACTCCAACGATATGGGTTGGAAATAAACTTAATTAAAGACACACAGATGTCAGTGGACTTCACACACAAGCAGAAATCAGTGCTGTCGGCATTTTCTTGTAAGAAAACAACAGGGTAACACCTGCAACAACCACATCCTGAGAATGATGTTCTTATTTATTCATGTTAATTATGACTATAATTGGACCTTAAAGCCTGCTGCTGCTGAACGTTTCACTGAAACCCGGTGAGATGTTAAACATGCAGCAGCGTAGCGCCGGTTCACTAATGGAGCGGTACCTCTGAAGAAGCAGTCCTTGCTGTGCACCACGTAGATCCGTCTCCTCTCCAGGCAGGCGGTGCGGTAAACCTCGCAGTGGTTCTCGTAGAACCTGCCGTCTGAGCCGCACACCGGCACGAAGGACGGACGGCACTTTTCCTGGCAAATGCATTCGGCACGGCCCGTTTCGGCCATCAGGACACACTGACGGCCCCGTCCACAGTACGTCCTCCGACAGGGGCCTTCTTCTGGGTCGGACTGGGCTGGAGAGAGAGAGAGGTATTGATGGAGAAACCCAGCATAAAAAATAATCAGGTTTAAAGATTTAAGAAAGAAAAATTGACATGAAACTGAAGAAGAAAAGACAAATGAATGCATGCACAGCTCTTTACGTCTTAAACTGCTTTTTGCAGAAAAGAAAACACAGGGATGCAGGATCAATAACACAAAATGACATATCAGCTCAACAACTTCACTGGTTATCATAATTATTTGATTTTTTTTCTGAATTTGTGAAAAAAAATCATTTTATTTAAACAAAATAAAATGCTGAAGACCTTAAGAAATTCCAGTAAAGGACTATTTGGTACACCCCACTAATAAACCAGTTAATAGCATTAGGTGATGTTTCATTACTGGGTTTAAAGGAGCATCGTAAGAAGCCTCAAATATTCACAAGCAAAGTTTCTACAAATCACATCTCCTCCTTCATATATGAAAATAAAGCTTCTACAATTCCTAATGAAGAGAATTAGCGTTACAGAATGTACCTGAAATAAAGAGAACGGAACCAAACACCTCCAGACTTCATCACATGTAGGAGACGGTGCTAACAAGGCCAAATGTGTTTTTAAGCTTAACTTCCTATGAGTGACACAACCAGGGCTCTTTGTTAACACCTCCCAGCATTCATTTGCACATACATGTGTGCATTAGGATGAAACCACAGAGTTCACACTCTGACTTTCCTAACAAACTGTTGTCAACCGGTGGAAACAGTCAGACGGTAAATAGAAGCAGACTAATCTGTTTTCTCTGGTCTTGCCTTTGACCTTAATGAGCTCATTTAAAAATATTCACAAGGAACGTTTCTTCTTTCTCACGCTTTATTTTTTATTTATCGTAAACCTGAGGCAACTGTATTTTTGCAACCATGTAAACACCACACACACACACACACACACACACACACACACACACACACACACACACACACACACACACACACACATCTATGAGCCCCATCATCACTCCTACTGCTCAGATTCACTTTGTCCTCCTGATTTAATCTATCTGCACTTAAAGCCAGTCAAAAATCTGCTGATCCAGCCGGACGCCACGGGGATTGATCCTTCCTGACACCCTGAGTTTGACTGGGTGTGACCCCCCCCCCCCCCTCCTCTACATGTGATCTGGGAGTTGGACTTAAAGGACCCTCTTTGGTTTATCAAAGAGAAAAATAATAAAGCAGCTATAAAGAAGACCTTTTGTACCTAGAAAATGTCAATGATAATGAATTAGACATAGAACTGAGTTGCATCTATATCACCTTCATAAAGCAGTGAGAACGCTCAATTAATATCGACAAACATGAACAACTCCTACACATAGTGTTCAAGAGCTCTGTCCCATTAAATATACAATAGCTGTTATTATATGCAGGTATGACTACATATACTGTAGATGTATTTTGCTAAGTACGGTTGGATTAATTTAATTGTGTTCAAACTAAGTTGATATCTTCAGATCTACAGTTTTATTCCTCACAGTTTTATAATAAAATTCATGTTTTTTTTCCTTAAAGTTTGACCATATAATTACATAACCTATAAAAGAAGAAGAAAAAGGAAAAACAAGCACTAAAGAGCTTTTTTAATGAACATATTCATTTAAAATTTCATGCACTGTCTCTGCTGTCTGTAATCTTTATTATTAACAAGCTCTGGAAAACTAAATGTGGAACTGACAGTTTTTTAACCTGTAGGTCAATAAGATATCAAGCCAGAAAGGAATAATAAGATGGTAAAAATAGAATGATAATTATAACAACTGGCACATGAAATGTGTTATGGGAGGGCCTGTTTTAGGATTATAAGAAATTCTAAAGGAAATCAATGTTGTTTTCAGGTTGAGTTAGTTAAAATGCCGAGAAGAGGTCAGTTCTATTGTCCCTCTGGAATAAGACTAAAAACCACACAGGCTTAAATTAAAAGAGGCCAGTTCAGGCTTTTATAATCAGAACTGCTGAAAACAGAAATTGAATTTGGCCGGACTATAATCATATCTCAAGCCTCAGCATATTCAATAATAGAGGTAATGCGCTGTTGTCCGAGGACAAAAGTCCCTTAATTACATAAAGGCTATTTTAGGGACGACGCACAGGGGCACAGGAGTGACTGTGTGTGCACACACATGCACACACACATGCACACACACATGCACACACACATGCACACACACACACACACACACACACACACACACACACACACACACACGCACGCACGCAAACCCACCTACAGAGACCCCATTAATACACTATCACTCAGGTTAGAGTGTCATTATCCAGGCAAACACACACTCTGGTGTGTATCCCTTCTTAATGCACAAATTCATTCAATGTATTAACTAGTTAAAAATGTGGGAAATAGTTTAATTCAAATTATTAATTATGTAACTACTTAGCAGATTAATTAATAAGTCTTAATCAGATTTATTTTTTTGTTTTGGTTCATCATAACTACTGATCTGAGGTCATGTGATGAGTTCTGTGATTTTTTTTCCCCTTCAGGTCAGAAAACATTTGACCTTAACCTTTGACCTCTGTCATACCACTTCTCTTCCCCTACAGGACTGGTATATAAGTATAAGTATATAGAGATGTTTACCATCCCTTTGTGTTTCGTCTGATACTTTGTGTTGTACTGCCTGTTGAACTGCCTGTTGTACTGCCTGTTGTACTGCCTGTGTTGTTCTGCCTGTGTTGTACTGCCTGTGTTGTACTGCCTGTGTTGTTCTGCCTGTGTTGTTCTGCCTGTGTTGTTCTGCCTGTGTTGTACTGCCTGTTGTACTGCCTGTTGTACTGCCTGTTGTTCTGCCTGTGTTGTTCTGCCTGTGTTGTACTGCCTGTTGTACTGCCTGTTGTACTGCCTGTTGTACTGCCTGTTGTACTGCCTGTGTTGTTCTGCCTGTGTTGTTCTGCCTGTGTTGTTCTGCCTGTGTTGTACTGCCTGTTGTACTGCCTGTGTTGTACTGCCTGTGTTGTTCTGCCTGTGTTGTACTGCCTGTTGTACTGCCTGTTGTACTGCCTGTTGTTCTGCCTGTGTTGTTCTGCCTGTGTTGTACTGCCTGTTGTACTGCCTGTTGTACTGCCTGTGTTGTACTGCCTGTGTTGTACTGCCTGTGTTGTTCTGCCTGTGTTGTTCTGCCTGTGTTGTACTGCCTGTTGTACTGCCTGTTGTACTGCCTGTTGTTCTGCCTGTGTTGTTCTGCCTGTGTTGTACTGCCTGTTGTACTGCCTGTTGTACTGCCTGTTGTACTGCCTGTTGTACTGCCTGTGTTGTTCTGCCTGTGTTGTTCTGCCTGTGTTGTACTGCCTGTGTTGTACTGCCTGTTGTACTGCCTGTGTTGTACTGCCTGTGTTGTTCTGCCTGTGTTGTACTGCCTGTTGTACTGCCTGTTGTACTGCCTGTTGTTCTGCCTGTGTTGTTCTGCCTGTGTTGTACTGCCTGTTGTACTGCCTGTTGTACTGCCTGTTGTACTGCCTGTTGTACTGCCTGTTGTACTGCCTGTGTTGTTCTGCCTGTGTTGTTCTGCCTGTGTTGTTCTGCCTGTGTTGTACTGCCTGTTATACTGCCTGTGTTGTACTGCCTGTGTTGTACTGCCTATTAACTATGGGTCAGAGAGGACTGCAATTTCATCTGTGCTGTATGTCGTGCATATATGGTACACTTGACAATAAAGCTGACTTTGACTTTGAATAGATTCATTATTTTTCATTGTATAAATTAAGAAGGAAAATAATAATAATAATAATAATAATAAGGCATTTAGAGATCTAAAATAACATGCTCATTATAGCAATATTACTGGCTGGTTGGTGGCTGTGGTTGTAATTTGTGTATGTGGGGGGGTGATGGAGTAACACAAAACCCACTCCTTTTTCTCTAGTTTACTAATTGTTCTGTGTGTCTCGGTACGGCATCTGTGGGAAATGTAAAGCAGCCCAGTTCCCCTGTGACCTCACTGTTCATGTCAAGGTCGGGGGACGATTACAAGATCGTTTGTATTCTCCGAGCGTGGAGATTAAATGCTTAGCAACATCCTGTCCGGCAGCAGTTCCCCACCGCCGGCGGTTCTTCTGCTTTTTCTTCTTTTATTTACTCCCTCCACGCCTCGCCTTTAAACTATGTAAGCCTCCTCGTATTTCCCCATTTTTGTCTGGGAGAAAAGAATCCGTTGACAGCGGGAGAAAACAATGGTACGAAAAAGTAACATCTACAACGACACAAGCTGTGACATTTAGCTAAGTCGTGGCGATGACGCTCATCCCTGCTGTAAGTCCTTTGTCTTGCATTCTCTTGGACCATGTTGGCTGCAATTGTGTCTCGCTTAAGAGGCTGAAAGTGTTCGATAATCCTCCTTGTCTAAGCTGCAGACACTGTGGTTACAAATGGCTCTTACAAGTTCAGTGCCAAGACAATGGCAGGATGACCATCCGCAGTCAGGCCTCGAATTCTGTCACGTCCCTTCTCTATAATTCTTTACTAAGTCTCATCCTTTTCGTTTTCTCTTGTTCACGTTCATCCTCTTTGTCTTTCCCTCATTCCCTCTTCATCTCTACCATCTGCTGATGAATTCCACTGGGCTTCAGAGATATTAACGGGATATTGCGTCCTGGAATCACAGCTTTTTCCAAAGACGTATTTTGCAAAAAGATAAATTCACAGGAATACATGAACTATCTGCACAAAATGTTGCCACTGCTTTTGCCTCATCTTTTTGACATTTTTCGACAGACTAAAGTAAGATAAGTATCGCGTTTCATTTCATTTTAGTCTAAGTGGATGGGAGCCCTAACCGACTGGCACAGCATGACTGTCTGCCTGACTGACTGACTACCTTTTCATTTTGTCTGGAGAAGCTACAAGCCTGTCAATCTCAGCGCCCGGCATCCCCTGTGATGAAGCCATCGGTAATTTGAATCCAGAGTGAGGCAGACAATCTGTAGGAACGCAATCACAAATGCATTGTGTGCCACACTTGAAAAGAAAAAAAAAAAAGCAGAGACACACAAGCAGGGGGAAAGAGAGAAAGTCAATATATGTCACTTCTCGCTGAAAGCACTTGTCTAAACCCTCGCTCCATTTAACGACTGAAATATGCCTCAATATATTTATACCTGAGGCATTCCCCCTGTAGCTTTTAAAAAAATACTTTCAACATTTAAACAAATCAAGACAAAACTTTATTTATTTCGTAATTAATCCAGCTGCACAAGAAGTTTGCTTTTAATACGTCTTCCTGTGAGAGATGGAGGGACGCTGCTGCGTTTCGTACCAATTAGACTGGAAGAACATTTGCCCTGCTGGTTAAGACTTGCAGCCCATTACGAAGCATCCATGATCTGCTGGAACGCAGCGGCTGCCATCACAAAACCCTTCAGGATACCAGTGGGTGACATTTTACAAGAAGGGAGTGGAGAGATACGGCCGTCAGACAGCTTCCGTTTATTCAAACCCCCCAAAAAACATATGCACGTATGCAGATGACAAACCCGTGTATGTTGATGTGTGTGTTTTGAAGCCTGAAGGAAAACCTCTGTCACATCTGCTGATCCTAAAGAGCATTTTATTTGCTCCGATGCAGCTGTTGATAATTAAATTCAGAGACGTGCCGTCAAACGGTCTACCCCGGCGCGGCACAGAACCGACAAAGCGCTTCTGACACGCGTGCTGAGCTGGAATATCAATGAACAGCAGCAGCCTGTGGCGCTTACGTGAGATACGCGGCGGCGTCCTCACAGATAAGAACCAACTGGACCGTTTTGCAGCGTTGCATCTGAAATGATGGGACTTTTCTGAATCGACCAGAGAAAAACTCACTGCAGAGGTTTTCCTTTGTTACCTTTGTCTAAGGCACATGTTTCAAACTCAAGGCCCAGGGGCCAAAAGTGGCCCACTACATAATTTTATGTGGCCCACAAGAGCATGAAAGGTCTAGAAATGAATCAAAAGATCTAAAAATTGGTCAAACGTGTGCTTTGACCAAAATTCACATTTCTCACAAAAGCACTTTGAACAAAGTTGATGTCCTAACTTGTATTTGATTATTGATTGATGGACTTCCGTGGGTTTAATAACTTAACAAATTAAAAGGATTTATGTTACAACAGCAAAACCCAAACATTTTTTTTTTGTTTAACTGTAATGTTTGTAACATAATAAGTAATAAATTCAGAGTTATTTAACATTAAGGAGTAGTTACATTTATTTTACATTAAATTGAGTTCAGTTTAGTTACATTCATTAATCACATCTGGCCCTTTGATCACGTATGCTGTGGTGGCCCTCAGTGAAAATGAGTGACACCCCTGGTCTAAGGGATAAAGTTTTGCGCAAATGGTTTTTGAAAAAATTAATAATAAATAGATTGCAGTTGACTCTTTCAGATCACCGATAATTGGTTTAGATAAAAATCGACAAATAATTCACCAAATTTTAATAGTAAGATAATGAGATTTCCCAGCAAGAGGATTTGGTTTCATACTGCATGAATGCCTTCAAACTCCATACAAAGCTGAAACGGATCTAGATGGTGGTGTTGAGTCTGGTCACTAGTGGAGGGATCGGGATAAAGATATCACCTGGAACTTCCCCTTACTCTGAACACAGAACACAAATACAGTGAGACCTCTACAGTACTCAATTTAGGATTATTCTAATTAGAATAAAGCCCATCCCAGATCCACGTTTCTCCATCACCTGCGGTGAACGGCTTCTTGCCCCGGGACACCTTTCAAATGGCAGGCTGGTCAGTAGCTTGGTGTTAACTAAATGTGAATGCTAACGTTTGTATTGTAATGTGCTTTAAAGCAATCTCCTGCTAGAGGTCACCAATAATTAAATGGTTAAAAAATAAGGTTGTAAACACATAAAATTAAAATATGAGTACATGAGGGTGTCAGTGTTTGATCTGACTAAACTAAAGAGAAGCAATCGATCACACCTCTCATATTATTGGTGTGGACTGATAATTACACATCTATTGGCTTTTCTTTAATGATTAGTGACAAAAATATTCACGAGCACTCTTGAAGTTGTGACGGCTGATTGATCGTACGTGTCAAGCCCCCTTTAACACGCGGCGACTTCTCCCCATATTATAATGTTTGTCTTCCAGATTATTGATTATCAAGGATGCAAATGAAGGCAGTAATCAAGTGAAATGAAGAGACGGTCACTGCTGCTGTTTATGAGGTCTTCCTGTTTGTTGGTAATGTGATTAACTCTTGATTAATAAAAGAGAAACAACCTGCTTTGCATGGTTGGTTTACCTTAAAAATTCAGCAAAATAGCAAATCCAAGGAATGGAGCGAAGGGAACAGATAAAAAAGCTAATAATGGATCGGTTATATTTATGAATTTTCAGAATTAAAGTGTGTTTGAGGGTTTGTTTGTTTTTTCATTTTTAAAATGTTCTTCCTTCACATTCAAAACAATTCCATTATATTTGGATCTGCAAAAAGGCCTGAAAACAGTGCAGAAGCAGACGTGTAACATTCAAAAATCAACACCGCAGAGTAGTGATGCAGAAAATCTGCACCAGAGAAGCGTTCAAAAACTCATCCAAGTCTGCAGCATAAAACAATATTGGGATTGTAATGGGCATGCAGGACACTGAGCAGTGAGGTCATCGTTTTCTGAAGAGTTTTTTTTTTTTTCCATTTATAGACGCTTTCACTCTGGAGCCTTTTTTTTCAGGCCCCCCAAAAATGCATTTGTTACGTAAAAAGGTTGACAACTACTCGACAAAAGTACAACACTGCTCACAAGGTACAACACTGAACGTACAAATGTAAAAGCAGAAGGAGCTGGTGAATCTGCTGAGTGTACAAATGCACACACCTGATACGACCGTTATCTGTTACTCACGCCTTCTCCAGGAGACTGAAAATGATTTGGGGGAAGAAGGATTTCTTTTTCTATAACAGGATTTGTTCTTCCAGTGTAGTCTGTAGACTGTGTGATAATTTGGTGTGACTGACTCATGGATGACTGATGGAGCTCATGTTGGGGGTGTTCCCACACCTTCTAAAGGAGCATTTTTATTTTATTCTAACTTTTAATGACATACTCTGAAATCAGATTGTTTGTTTTTTTAGTTTAAAACACACTCATTCTCTCCCATGTTAGATTGGTGTTTAATGAACAGATGTTAGTGGATGTAGATGTTCATTACATGCTAGAAGGTGTTTAATTAGATGTCCTGTATACATATTCATAGGTAAACATTCATACAACAGCAGTCTACCTCACGCTGAATACAAAGTGAAGCTCGGTGTGATGCTTTGTTCATTTCACAGGGTGGTTGTTGTGCACCATCTGCTCCAACTGCAGGTGGATGAAACAGAAGTACTGTTGGGGGTTTCTTCTGTGACATTTTGAAGGTGTGTGTGTGTGTGTGTGTGTGTGTGTGTGTGTGTGTGTGTGTGTGTGTGTGTGTGTGTGTGTGTGTGTGTGTGTGTGTGTGTGTGTGTGTGTGTGTGTGTGTGTGTGTGCGTGTGTGTGCGTGTGTGTGTGTGTGTGCAAAGCTGTATGTGTGTTTCCACATCTGCATGTACCCGTTGTGTTCAAATAGTACTACTATAATAATACTATTACTGCATCATGAAATATGACATTAGCTTCTGTGAGTGTGAACATGGAAAGAACAAGTTCAGATAGTAACACCACTGTGCAGTAATGGAATTTTTTTTTTACATAGAGGAAAAGACCCCCCCCCCTTGTGTCCTGAAAACAAGGAGTCACATGATCCCAATCCTTGATGTCTAAATTTAATTTTCTTCTAACTTTGTGTGTCTGCAATCGTGCACGTAAGGGGAAAAAAAAAGAGCTGTGCTTCATTTGTTTTCCCTTATTAAAAAATATATTTTTCCGTAGCTGTAAAACCTTCCTGCATTATGGCCCCCCAGCGCTGCATCCATGTTTATTATCTACATCTTAATCCCTTCTTCAATCCGTCTTCAGCCTCTTGCCGTTTATCTCTCTATTTATACATCTCTCTCACACTATATACTGTATTTCTGCTGACACCACATGTGCACCTCCCTCCCTGCAAGGCTCTGGGAGAACAGAGACCAAGAGCCCCCGATGGCCTTGTTCCCATAGCTGAGTTGACTAATAGCCCCCGCAGGGCAAGAGACCACGGAGGCGAGAGGCAAAGGTGAGAAGGAGAGGACAAAGGGCTCCGGCATCTCACACGGTTTGTAAAGCTTCTCTGCTGGGGTGGGCTTCAGCTGCGTGGTGCCCCACCCACACAGAAACAGCTCTAATTTATACACTTTGTGCCCATTTAAAGGTGCAAAATATTACTGACCACAGTAGGATTCTTATCAAAGAGTAGTGAGTCATAGTAGTGAGTCAAATCCTGTCTTTACTGACAGAAATGCAGCAGAGCTCCGTGGATGTGGTGTTTCAGAAACGGTTTTTTATGCAAAGAAGATGCAGTGAACAAACAGGTTAAGATAAAACTCTAAAAACAAGACAATTTCATGTTTCCAGATCGTTTATAAAGTGTACATGGTTTAACTAGTGCTAAGCTAATGCGTTTCTGTTAAAAACATTATTATTCAAAGGGAAAACTCATAGCAAACTTGAACAATGAGGTGGAAAGTTGTTTAGGTTGGCTGTTAAATACTAAACAGTGAAAACATTACATCTTGAGGGGGTTAGGGAGTCGTTTTTTCTTCTCTGCATTAATATGATACAGACCTTTATCGATTGGATCTCTGCTAATCCCTGTTTCTGTACTGACTGTATATTCAAAAAGCATTCACTATTGCGGCTGCGAGGGGATTGTCATCCATATAATAATCTTCTTATATACTACTATAAATATTTACCGTTTACTGGATGGATAGCTGCTATCAAACGTAAATCATGAAGTTTGCTGAACCGATATGAATAAAGTTCCCAAAGACAGTGAAAAAAGACTTTGCCCTGAGGTGTTTTCAAAAGATAGTCTGACAGCAAAATTTCACGTCTAGAAGATGAAATATATTAAGAAAGTGTAGCTGAACAGCAGATCATTGTAGACGCAGCATTTACATAAGATTAGTATTATCAAGGGGACTTCTTCCTGGCAGACAGATCACCGCCATCCCAGGGGTAATACGCTCCCGTGTGAATGGAGCTTTTAACCTAATCTCAAACTGCTGGAGGAGTGGACGATGCATCCATGCTGAAAGACTGTGTCAGGAATGCATTTAGGTATAGATACAGATCATAAATACACTATGAATAAAATAACACACTATTTATCCAGATGTTGGTGTGTTGCCATTAAGGTTTGAGTTATATTTCAGTTCAGGAATTTCAATTTACGCTTACGGTCTTGAAACGAAATGGTTGAGTACTGAAGTGCAGACATGAGACAAAAAATAGAGTTCAGCAGTTTAATGTGTAGACAGCAAAAAAAAAAGAAAGAAAATTGGTTTGGAAGTCAAGGAGAAACCCAACACTTAACATTCAAAAGCAGGAGATAAAGTTATGCAGGGGAGACGGATGAAGGATGAGGATCACAGGAAGCACCAAAGAAGAAGAAGAGAAAGAACACAAAGCAGCTGATGGAGTTCCAAATGGCACATGTCCATTAGTACTGTCACATGTTGTATCCTACATGTGGTACTGAGAAGCATACTTGAAGTCCACGTTTCCTCTGAAGAGGTATTTTAATCATATTTTCACTTTATTCTCAAGCTTTGATGTTCAGAAGCTGGATGAGTCTCATAAAACCCTCCCATACCTGTCACGTTGCCACGATGGAGATCAAGAGTTAAGGCTGTCCATTGTTTTACACTCAACTTTTGACTGTAGAACATAGTGCACAAATCTTTGAAGGGTGAATCTGAAATGACTGAACTAGTTCTGGAGGCGTCCTCATTTCTAGCCGACAGAACCAGAAACTCTCAAAAACAGAAGTCCAGTTACTCCACATCCAGGGATTGCCATCACCTGGATGAATGAGAATCTACACCAACATATTGCCATACCATACCATATAGTTGTATCTTTTTACTATAGATGCATTTTCACACTCAAGCTGGCCAGTTGGAGTCAGGAAGTATGAGATCCAAGATAGACCAGAGGGTTGGTCGGACAACAGGTGATGTCTGGACATAGTTGACTTTACCCTTGACTCTACCAATGGTGAAGTCAAAGACAGGAAGTGTCTACAGGAAAAACAAAATCTTCAAAGTGAAACAGGAAAGTGTTTTTGAGATCCAGGACCACCACCAGCGTGTAGACCCCGCTGGAGCACTTCCTTTGCTGGTGTTTTGTTACAGATGAGTTGACTGAGTTGGGAAACAAGACATTCAACTGCCTGCAGCTTTAAGACTCAAGGACTCTTAGGCAGATTGTTTGTCTCCATCAGCTACAACACGTTAACCTTCGATTTACCGATCCCACCGAGCTGAGACTGGGTGACCCTCAGCTGTTTGTTCCATTGTTTCTAAGACAGCAATTTTCCATTCATGCATCATAATCCAGTTAACTCTTTCCTCCCTGATCCCACCTGCAAGCGTGATAACCAAGACCTGTGGTCGAATCCCAACTACAAGGGTGATAAGTTACTGTAAACACGGAATCCAGCGATGATGCAGCACTGAATTTAAAGGCTTTACACACACAATATCTCAGGCAAAGTTGGATAGATTATTAGAGAATGACAAGCTAACATCTCAGGCTCTGCTAACTAATGGAGCGTGAGTCATGCTGGTCCCTCCCGTCAGACTCACCCTTCATGTTACCCCTCAGTGACCCTCTATCCACCCCTCTCATCCAACATCCAACACACAGCCAGAACTGGACTATATGAAGATCATGTTCTTTCTTACATATGTATGCATAAATATTTTGATGGGTATTTTGACTACATAAATATATATATTAAATAGAAATCTAGTTTTTCAATATGAACTTGAAAAACACTATTCAACACTATTCAAAACACCTCAACATTATTTTGTAAAATGATATTGTGATCATTTTTTATGTGGAAGAAAAATATATTTGGAGTTTCACTATGACCTTTTGTAAGTTACTTTTAATAATTATTACAGTTATGACTTTGCTGCATGTTTTTGATTTCTGAGTAGTCAGGTTGGCTGAGGACACAGGAGAGAAATTATGTACGGGGAAGCAGTCCTCCCAGGGAGGAAAGAGTTAATAGTGATACTCGTGACAAGCAGTCACCAGAGCAGAAACCAGATGAAGACATCGCTGGAGCAGACAGGTGGAGACGGCGCCACAAAAGGATAACCTAGAATTAGAAGTGCTGAATAATACATTAACACTTTTGCCTTTCTCCAACTGGCAGCTCTAATGTTTTAATGATGATTAGCCTCAAGGAACCGAAAAGCATCCTCAGAAAAATAGTCAGATAAATAAAATTCCTTCAAGATTTAAATCTTCAAGGACGACAGGAGGGGTCAAGCATGTGAATAAGCAGACACCACACACACACAAACACAAACACACACAAAACACCAGACATACCCAAGATGAAAAAGGGGGTTGATTAATAAATGAAACAGAACCACCATCTGAAGTGTCTCAGACGATGATCTCATTGGTTGCCTCTGCTCAGCGGACTGGACAAGAAATGCAGCGCTGAAAGCTGCCGTTAGTCCGCATGTACTGGATCCCAGGACAGGAGGAAGGAAAGGGACAACAGAAAGAGAGAAAGATGGGGGGATAACAATGACCTTTTGACCCTTAGCAATCTGATGTGTGCAGTAGTTCAGTGGGACGGGGTTCAGTCAGTTTGGTTTGTTATTTCTGCTTAAATTAAAAGTATCAAAAATATCAGTATTATTGTCACTTGGTTACTGCACTACAACTTAATTTTTCCTTTCACTTTTCCTTACACTAAATTAGTAATTACAAATGAGTTCATTAGAGGAACAGATAAGGTGAGATCTGTTGGTTAGAGAGAGACTCTGATGGTTTGGACTCGTCCAGAGGAGAGATGGTGAGGATGGAGATACCAGGAAAGAGGGCAAGAGGAAGACCAAAGAGGAGGTGAATGATGTAGTGAGGAAGACATGAGGGTACTCGGTGTTAGAGAGGAGAATGAAGAAGATAGCCTGACATGGAAAACGAGGATACGCTGTGGTGACCCCTAACAAGACACGCCCAGAGGAGAAGAAGGAGGAGAAGAAGGAGTCTTGTAACCTTTACATCAATGCCCTTCCTGACACAACCCTCCTCAGTGCAATTTCCTCCACGATCTATCCATCATGAAGCTTCAACCTGACCTGAATGCAAAAAAAAAAAATATGAAAGGCAGATGTGAAAGTAGAGGTTTATGTTCTTTTAATTAACACCTTTCAGATGCAACTTGTTATTTCATTGTTTCACGTTATATTTCTTATGAAAATTATCACATCTCCGCTGCAAGTTTTCACACAACACATGGCTTGTTTTTATCTCACATAAACTTTCTTACGCATATTAATTTGTTTAACTAAGTTTTTACTTTTTAACTTTGCACTAAAGTAACTCAACTCGCCGTAAGGTAACAGTCTGTACTTGTAGAGCTTCGTTTGAGCTCCAGCATTTGTCTTATTGTCATGTGAGCCGTGTGCGACTCGTCCAGCCACTGACACCATTCAGCCAATCAGACGAAGGAAGTTCAACCTTAAAGTAATTGATGTAAATTTAGTGACAAGTGCAAGGTCATCTAACATGATCACAAGACAGAAGAGAAAATAACTACATGTCAGAATTAATCAGGAGTCGTGCCATCACTATGCTGAATGGAATTGAGGAATAAAAACAGCAGCTTACGTGTCAGATCCATCCCTCAAGACAAAAACAAAACATCATGAGTTGGATTTGTCACACCAAAAACCTTTTGTGTCAGAGGTGAGACACCAGAGGGGAACAGAGGGGGAGAATCTCAGGCAGAATTAATTACGAAGGTGTCAGATGACTAAAAGACAAACAGGACGTGAGAGGATAAAAAATTAGAGAAGGTGAGAGATGTTAACAGGGAGGAGAGGATGGAACAGTGGAGGCCGGAGGGCAGCCGGTGAAATGGATGGGTTCAAGTGTCTGAGGGACTTCATGTGGTAGGGTCAGTGTGTGTGTGTGTGTGTGTGTGTGTGTGTGTGTGTGTGTGTGTGTGTGTGTTAGGGTGGGGGATTTTGACTATATTTGGGAATACGAGCCCCACTTTGATGAAGGACGAAGGCGGTGAACGGAAACGAGTGAGGTGGGTAGAGATGGAGGATCGGTTGATCTGACCCATATTGTGGAGGATTAGGGATTTTAAGGTCTGTTGGAGCCGCTTGTTTACCTGGGGCCAGAATATATGTCTGGGATTGAGATTCAGCAGCTACATCTGAAGTGAAGACGGTCAACATCAGCAATAAACTCCCACAAACCAGCGGGTGCTGAAACACCACACCACAGCGACAGCAGCCACTTCAGTTCCTCTCAAATCGTTGACACGGCTGCTGTTTGGAGATTATTTCACTGACTCTGTTGGGTTGTGACGATGGTTACGTGTTATCTAACACGTGACGGACAACAAAACACACCTGATCTCCAAAAACTCAGAAAAGAAGTTCTGAAAGGCTGAAGGTGTTGCTTTACTTTGGGAACGAGTTGGAGCCGGTTTCCTCTGAAGCCTGGCGCTCAAGTGGCGAGTTCAGACAGAGGGCATGATGGGAACACTCAACTTCAATCTGATCACGATCCATAATGGATGGCCATGTAAATATGTTATGAGGGAGAGCCATAGAGAAAATGACTGTACTCAAGAACACACACACACACACACACACACACACACACACATAGGGGAGCCAGACAACGAACCCACAAAAGAGCAGACACACCTCACTGTCATGCAAGTAAAATAAGTGTCATGGAGTGTATTTATATAATATTTATGCACTACCTTAATGGATCTTTTGTGTGAACGCTGTCATGCTTGTTGTCTTGTGTGCTGGCTCAACAAAAATGAGACATTTAAAGGACAACTTCCTTTTGAACAAGCTTTTCCTGTTAATAATGAAAAAAATACATTTGTGAAAACAAAAGTATGGATTTAACATTGTCAGAGCGACAAAAAATAAATCTTATCTTATAAAAAGTAATGTCTCTAGAAGCTGTTTCAACAAATACATCTCAAATACCAGTTTTCTAAACCTACCTGAGACCTTGACCATTTTTTATCTAATTTAGCATCAATATAAGATTACAAAATATTAAAATGTTATATCGACATGTTACTTGGCAGTCATTTGTAAAACAGAGAAAAGACTTTGGATTAAGACTTTTCTTATTTAAACATTTAAAAATAATTCAAATGGGAATTCAGATTATCAGTTTCAGTCTACTGAAGCTAGACTAAGGGCAGAAGAGCTAGACTAAGGGCAGAAGTGAACATTTGTGAGCAGCAGTATGGTTTCATGCCAAAACAGAGTACTACAGATGCAGTATTTGCTTTGAGGATGTTGATCGAGAAGTACAGAGAAGGCCAGAGGGAGCTGCATTGTGTTTTTGTAGATCTGAAGAAAGCTGATGACAGGGTGTCCAGAGAGGAACTGTGGTATTGTATGAGGAAGTCTGGAGTGGCAGAGAAGTATGTTAGAGCGGTGCAGGACATGTATGAGGACTGTAAGACAGTGGTGAGGTGTGTGTAGGTGTGACAGAGGAGTTCAAGGTGGAGGTGGGACTGCATCAGGGATCAGCTCTGAGCCCCTACTTGTTGCTATGGTGATGGACAGGCTGACAGATGAGGTTAGACAGGAATCTCCATGGACTATGATGTTTGCAGATGACATTGTGATCTGCAGTGAGAGCAGGGAACAGGTGGAGGAGAAGCTAGAGAGGTGGAGGTTTGTCCTGGAAAGGAGAGGAATGAAGGTTAGCCGCAGTAAGACAGAGTACATGTGTGTGAATGAGAGGGACCCAAGTGGAAGAGTGAGGCTACAGGGAGAAGAGATCAAGAAGGTGGAGGATTTTAAGTACTTAGGCTCAACAGTCCAGAGCAATGGAGAGTGTGGAAAAGAGGTGAAGAAGCGTGTCCAGGCAGGATGGAACGGGTGGAGGAAAGTGTCAGGTGTGATGTGTGATAGAAGAGTTTCAGCTAAAATGAAGGGAAAGGTGTACAAAACTGTGGTGAGACCAGCGATGTTGTTTGGTCTAGAGACAGTGTCACTGAGGAAAAGACAGGAGACAGAGCTGGAGGTAGCAGAGATGAAGATGCTGAGGTTCTCTCTGGGAGTGACCAGGATGGATAGGATCAGGAATGAGTACATCAGAGGGACAGCACATGTTAGAGGTTCTGGAGATAAAGTCAGAGAGGCCAGACTGAGATGGTTTGGACATGTCCAGAGGAGAGATAGTGAATATGTTGGTAGAAGGATGCTGAGTTTTGAACTGCCAGACAGGAGGCCTAGAGGAAGACCAAAGAGGAGGTTTATGGATGTAATGAGGGAAGACATGAAGGTAGTTGGTGTGAGAGAAGAGGATGCAGAAGACAGGGCTAGATGGAGGCAATTGATTCGCTGTGGCGACCCCTGAAGGGTAAAGAAGAAGTTTCAGTCTACTTTAGTATTTATGGGTCTGAGAATAAAAAGCGTTTCAAGCACAGAAAAATTAGATAACTGTAAATGTCAGCAGGAGAGCATAAAAAGTAAAATGAATGAATTAAAATAAAAACGCTTTTGTGCATTTTTAATCTAGAAAGCTCCAGAATCTGGAGGCTATAACCCCCCCACCACCACCACCACCCATCTCTCTGGGTGTGAAACAAAGCAGCAGATCAATATGTATGCACATATTAGCTCATATTTCACACATTGGACAATTGATTTTTACAGTATAGAACTGTTTCAGCAACATTAATAACAAATGAAAGATGTGAGAAGCTTGAATAATCCATATATAATTATCACATCTAATTCTCACATGCAGAAACATTCGCGGTACGGAGGTGTTTCGTCTATTTCTGCTGTGGAAAACTGCTCAAAACAATTAAACACAATTAAACACGGGGGTCTAAATCAACTCATTTCCTCCAAAAAGCAGGAGACTCAATTTCCTTTGCTTGTTGACATGCATGAGGTCCAGAGGAAGGGTTGGTGATGTCAGTCAGGTGTGAGCGGCTTCAAAAGGAAGATTCATTGAATTAGAAAATGATCTTAGTTTCCTGCTAGTCTGTTTTTAAGTCAGGTTCAGCTGAATTTTTTAAACAGAATTCACATTTTCCTACAAAGAAATATGAAAAAAAAAAGATGATAAAAATGTCAACTCCACACACACATACACACACACACACACACACACACACACACACACACACACACACACACACTGTTAACCTATCCACTTAAAGAGCATTGGGACGCTGGCTGCCTTGAGAGCGTCTGGACGGTGATGATATTATGAAGATGCAGATGCAGAATGAAGCATTATAAAGCCCCCTCCAGGGAGCACTAAAAGCAAACCCTGACCCTGTTGATCATTATTAATTCAGTATAAATCAGGGTGAGAATAAGTGCAGCTCCAAACAACACGTCGTTTCAGCAGCAAAGCAGAAGTCGCTGTTGGTCTCCGCCGTCATAAAGTTTGCATAAAGCCCCGTGTTAGCCGTCGACAGGGCGGAACTTTAGCTCCATTTCCTTTCAAAAAAACAGGAGACTGCTGGGAGAGGAAGTCACGGTGAGTCATCCACAGCTCCGGGTCTCTACTGAGACCCACCTGGGATGAGGGGAAAAGAAAGAGCAGGCCACCAGCGGTGTGGTTACAGGAGGCCAGCGGTGGCTGGAAGCCCACTTGGCTGCTGGTCCTGTTGGAACAGTCCAGCATGTCAGGATGGAGCCAAACCTCAGAGGAGGGAGAAGAAGGATGAGTGAATGATGGACACAAGACAAATGGAAAGAAGGGAAGAGTGCACAAAAGGAATATTCAGAGGGAATGTTACCATCTTTAGTACGATGAACTTGTCTCTCCACCCGTATGACAGTAAAAGACCACTGATCGAATGATCAAACCCAGGAGGAACAGGTGAAATGAGTATGAATGGATTCATGCATTGTCGGTATAGTGTGTACGTATGTGTGAAGGTGTTCCTCAATCCTCACCAAGAGATTCTTAAAGTACTGTAAGCCAGTTTAGTCTCAGTTCAACTCCCAAACAGATAACTCTTTTAAATGAATACAGTATTTTCTGCACTATAAGGCGCTCCTAAAAGCCTTTCATTTTCTCCAAAACCGATAGTGTGCCTTATAATCCAGTGAATCAGAATCAGAAAATAGTTTATTGCCGGGTAAAGTTTACCACACGAGGAACTTGATGTGGTGTCGGTACATTAAAAGGTGGAAGAGAAGGAATAAGGAATTTTTAAAAAAAAACTGTTCATGAGTGTCATTGGTCAGTGCGCCTTATACATGGAAAAAGTTTTTTAAAATAGGCCCTTCGTTGAATGTGCGCCTGACAATCCAGTGTGCCTTAAAATACTGTAATTTCCTAAAAAAAGTTTAAAAACGTTTTACGACAGTCAGCTGAACATCACCACCAGAAACCAGTGAGCTGCTGCTGCTAAATGTTATTTGTCATTAAGAGAACCAAGGCATGCAAATACTTGTTCCTCCTATAAGGCACCTTGTTTAAAAGTTTTTATTAGAACTGGAAATCAGTTTGCATCAAAATAGGCATTCCTGACATATCATGTTCACTAGAGTCAAACGAGCCAAATCTGGGGGGTTCAGCCCCCCGGGATAGTGAGAAAACTGAGTTTGGATGGGGAAGTTTGAATCAGAGCAGATTTAGGTCGACCTCTGCAGCAGTTTTGATTGAACAGGTGAGATTAGCATTTTTATAGGGTTCTCCTGACCTTTTAGTGCCCTTAGCGCTATTGGAACAGGGGAGACAGGAGATAGGGATGTTTAATTAAAGCCCACAAAGAGAACGATCTCAATGGTTTTATTGTGGGCTCCCAGATAGGTTGTAATTGAATTATGGACAGGATAGTGGGGAGCAGCGCAGAGGAGAATGCTGAATACACTGGTCTTCTTTTCAAACAGCCAAATCAGTCCAATTAGTTATAGTAATACAAAGTTGACTTTATTTTAAGATCTGTAGAGAAAATAAAAGAGACAAAATAAAATGAGGTCACCTCCAAAGGTGCAAAGACTGATGTTGGTTAAATAGAATTATTCAAGGTAAGGAAACTTTTTTATAATAATGTGCAGTTATAACATATAAAAATATTTCCAAAGGTGAAGGAAGAAGAAGAATTTAGGAGTCACCAATGAAAGCTGAACTGTGTTTTTTCTGATACCAGGAAGTCCTGAAACCTGCCAAGACAACAGAGAAGGACCAGGTCCACGTGATTCTCGTAATGCCCTCTTTAAATGACAATTTTTAAAAAAAATAAAGCCCTGCTATGGATGCAATTTGAGTTAGATGTGTGAAAGAATACATGTCTTTGACAATTGGTTTCTTTGAATAGTAACTCTCTCTAAAAATGTATAACACTTCGTTTGAACGGAATGTTTTGGGTTTTTTTGTGTGCAGCTTCTAGGCAACTTCAGCATTTTGTCATTTTCTGTTTTTCATTTTCTATTCCTATTCTAAAAATGTGTTACAATACTTTGAAAATTCACTGGTTCAAACTTTGTAGCTCGCAGTTCTTCCAAACTGACAGCATCATATAATTCAATGCTTTCATCTAATATTCCTTGTCATTTTTATAGGACAATATTTTTACAGCTGCTGGGGGATGAAAAGGGTCCTCAAAGGAAAACTAGAAAAACTATACAAATGAGTTTGAGTCAAGTCTGAAAAGATCACATTAGAAAAGCATCTAATTTTCATAAATGTCATTAGACAATGATTTTTTCTGACACAGATACGTAAAGACAGGGAAAATATCATATCATATTGTATATCAATCAATATTATCCTATAATACACTATTTTATTTTATATTACATTATATATTATAAATGTGATCATTTGAAGCCTGTTGTATCATATTTGATACAACTCGAAAATCCTTTCAGAATTTTGAGAATTCAACATCATAAGTTTCATTATTTATTTCCTGAAAAGCCTGCATCTGCATTTACATTCCAAAAAAAAAAGAATTCCAAATTTAGCAAAAATTATCTATATTAAAGCTCAAATATATAAATGTATTAAAAATAAAATTTGTCAGAAGGTTCCATTCAGCGTTATTTTCCAAAAATTATGTTATTCCAGTAATTAGTTTGTGATTCGGGCTTTAAAAGGTTATATACAGAAATAAACTACATCTTAAAATCATCTAAGTTACTTCATATAGTACTTAATTTAAAAAGAAACATAACTTAAATTCTAGTGAATAGAGAAGCAAACGGTCACATGACACCTCTGATGAAGTCCCTCTCCTGCTGTCCAGTGGGTATAATCTCCCTGATGCCCTCCTCTCGTGGGGGTTAACCTGTTGTGCTGTTGGGTGCCTCTTTCTGTGTGTTTTACTGGTCTTACAAAAAAAGCACAACACCCCTCTCATCAGACGACAACACCAACAGCGTAACAGTGAGAGGGAGAATTGTACATCACATTAAATCAAAGTGACACAACGCTCAATGGAAATCAGGGCTAAACAAAATCATAGCTGTTAATCAGTGCTGACAGTTTTACTCACACTTGCAGGAGGTGCAACCAAAGAAAGGATTGTGGCTCGGTGTCAGACACACACCAACCCTTCTCCACTGTCTCACATGTACCAGTTGTATATTGGGAAAAGAAAGATGATGCAGATTAAAGTATTTAAACATTAAATGAGGGGGATAAATAACTCGGAATACACGAATAACTCCCAAACGTATCATGTTTTCCCTCCACGGTTTTTTCATTAGGGCTCATTTTGTCACTCAAGGGAATGTGTCTATTGATTGCTGCTTTTCTGGGGGGGTTTTTATAAAGGGGGTGGGGGGCATGCAGACTCAGTGATGGGACAATGTTTGCACTTGGCTTCTGACAATTTCTGATTCTGCCTCCGCAAGCACAATATGAACAGCAAATCAAACCCCAAAGGATTGTGCAGGAGATGCTCTATGGGTCAGGATACATTCAGAAAAACCCCCAAAACATTCTCTTTTAAAACAAGTAAAATCTTTTCTAATCACGATGCAGTTGAAATAAAAGAAAGCCTCCAACGTGAAATCACATGTGTTCGTTCTCTTCTTAACAAAACTTCACATTCACACGGAATGATGTCAGAATAAATGATACACAAATAAAAATCCTAACCACTATATATGCAGCATGTTTGACTCGCTTCTCATTTTTAATACCAGCCCTGCATACATATGAGGAGAAAAAATCTCATTACTCAGTGATATCCAGACACCTACACATTCATTCCCCACATCCTCATATAAACCTGCAAAAGCAAACATGATGCAAGAGCACAATTGGAGAATTCAGTTACAGAATACGCAGCGCACACAAACACACACGGACACACACTTGGTGTCTCACGCTAATTGTACAACTTCTTTTTTTGGCTTATTTGTGTTTTGTGATGCAGTGAAGCAGACGGATGATGAAGTGATTCCCAGGACGTTCCCTCCTCATCATGAGTAATATAAAGACCATTAGTACCAGTAAACGCCTGACTTGTGTTGTTTATTACGCGGTTTCCTATTGAAGGGATCTGGGTGGGGTGTGATTGATGCTGAGGCGCCTCCATGTGTGCATGTGTCCATCCAGGCCTGCTTTTGTGATTTCAACCAGTCCAGGATGTGGTTCAAGGGGAAATTGCTTTCAAGTCGTGGTTACCGATCAGTTGGTACATTATTGATCCTCATGGTTGAATTTCAGGGAGGGAAAACAACTTTTCTTAAAATATCGGGTACATTCAAGTCCTGGTATGAACATACAGGAGTTCATTTACATTTAGAATAAGGATAATACATTTACAGCATAAGTGGTTCTATTTTTTATTTCTAGTAATAAACTAGTAATTAACATTTGGTCACACACAGTATTTTAATATGACTGGATTTAAAGAACCCAATGGAAAAGATATTACAAGTTTAATATCTTATATTAATATAGCATAAAGAGGCTACTTTGCACACTCTTCAGTGACTTAAAGTATTATCTCTAACATCTGCTGCTAGCAGTAACAGTATTTGAGTGGAACAATGCTTCAAATGCATATCTAAATAGATGACTGTGGTTGATTTTGATTGTCTTTTCCTGCTGAAACCAACTACTTTAAACTTTCTGAATACACTGGTTGACTTAGTCATGTTGCTAATTTATAGTGAATTCTAATTTGGATTATTCAGCTCTACGACAAAACTAAGTCTGTGAAGGTTTGCACAGGATTTTAAGATTTTATTTCCAAAGGAATCTGTATTCTGTTCTAAGTGATGCTATTCAGATGACTGAATCATTTGGTGACTGCAGCAATTATAAAAAGTGTTTCAGTTGTTAACGCTGAATGTGGGAAAAAAGCACTTTGTAAAATCTGTTGCATCGGCTTATTTAAACTGACCTTGTGCAATTTTTCTGTTATTGCAGATGATAAATAGTACATTTTTTTTCCATTTAAAATAACTTTGCCGTAGCTCTTCCATCACTTATGAATTTTTCCCTTATATGTCAGAGAGTTCAGACCACTTAAGATTAATGATTCAACGCATTCTTAAACAAATGTCCAACATCTTGAGTCTGCCTATGACAAAAGCTGGTTTGCATATTTTATTAGAATAAAGGCAAACATTCAGGCATTTTTAATAGATCATATCTATGAAATGAAACTAGTCAAATGTCAACTATTGAATTTTATGTAAATAAGTACACATATAGGCAGAATGTCTGTCAGATCTGGTGTGTTTTCCATGTGACTAACCATCCATGACTAAACCTGCTGCATCACTACTCACACAATTCCCATTAATGAGTGGGTAAACTGGGATTCTACATGTGAAATGGTCAAATGGGAATGACACATCTCTGATCCAACATTTGTAAAATTTCACCAGGTATTACAGGCAAAAAGCGGCGCTGGGAAAAACCCAACAAGTGACTAGACATTACTGTGGAAATAAAAAAAAACTTTAAAGCAATGCCAAAATGTGTTCTTTCCAACAGAAACATGCAATTCATGTTTCTTATTTGTCTAATTTAAGTGTTTTACTGAATCCAGGAGAAGAGAAGAACCAACTCAAACACATTTTATACTCTTTCCATGATACCTCCAACCAGCTACTATATGAAAGCCAATGGAGATGGATGGCTCTGCCTCTCCCTGCACAATATAGGGTGCATCCAACCATACAACTGGTGATAAAAGCCAGTGTTATCACTCTCAAGTCGTTTCCCCGGGGGTGACACTTCACAGAGCTGACTTCTCTTTCCCATCCTAGACCACCTCCATCTGCTTTGATAAGCCTTAAAAACTCACCCTTCTCCTCCCAAAGCAAACCGAATGAAGGATGTAGACGACATCGGCAAAATATCAGCGTGTGGCTGTTTGTCTGCTTCAAAATGATGCGCTTTAAATTGCAGGCACAACAGTATCATCGTATCATAAAGGTCTGAATAAAGGTGAGAAATAGATTAATATCCTGTGCTAGAGTTTTTATTCTAAAAATGTAAACAAGGTTATTCTCCACCTGCTCCATTCAGCTTAGAATATAGAGTGCAGCTTCAGAGTAGGAAATTGGCTCTATGTATTTTTTTATTAACATGTTGAATGGACACAGATGTACTGTGGCATATGTCAATGCAGCTAGGATTGTTTGGAATCGGTATGAAAAGCCTGCGGCTCCGTTTCCTCTCCACCACAGACGGACCATGAGCCTCTATCGTATCTGACATGGCAAAAAGCTGAGAAGGGATTCATAATGAAGGGTTATGAACATGAATACGTACAGTATGTGGCATTCATAGCATTTATACTTAAGTCGGAAAAAGAAGCACAGCACCTCATGTTTCTAGTGCGATTTAGAATGAAAGAAAAAAAATTGCGTTTGATAGAGTTCATATCATCAGGTAGTTTTATAGACAACAGGATGAAGTAAATTCTTTCTCTTTATGAACTTGTTTTGTGGCTGGAAAATTAAATTGTTCTACTGTAATGTTGATTTTTTTAAAAAGGGAAAATTCAGAACAATACAATTATTCTAAATGTTGTTTCAAGAAACCAACAGCAGCATGGTGGTTATTGTCCTACAAAGTAGGACACTAATTTCACTTTATTTGCACCAACTTGTACAATGAAGTTTAAACATTATGGGTTTCTTTGTTCAAATGTTTCCTTCTGTCTTGTTACTTTCTGCACTACAGGAAATGACTTAAGAGAGTCTGTGACCGAACAATTGTCATTAATTTGTTACTTTTGAAAAACCTTATCCACTGAAAACACTCCAGAGCTGGAACTATAGGAAAGCTTTGGCTTCCAAATACAACAATAATCCATAGCATCTAAATAACAGCAGCATTCCCAGCGGCAACAAAATAATTATGGACACATGAATGATTATGTAATGTGAAATGAATGCTAATATCAATTTAAGGGGCGGAAGAGGAGCACAAATGTTATAAATAAGAATATTTATGCAAATTGTTTTAATTAATACACAGAGACAGACAGATAAATAAAATATTTCTCCCGTATGCTTTTGTTAACGTTCTCTAGTGAAGAAGCCACGCTGTGACAATAAGATGAGTGTTCATTTCTAGTGTTTGCTTTAGCAGAGCCTTTCCTCCTCATTCCCTGCCATGGCCAGCTGCACACCTGATATTAAACCCCAGCAATGACTGATGCTGCATAAGCAGATAGGGAAGAGCTGGAAGTACAAATAGGATGAGCAGTGAAACTGATTATACATGGAGAAACGGGCCGCTCTCAGGCACCAGTGAAGCCAGACATCGCCGACATTATTAAGCTAAATTATTGACGGTTGGAGTGTGTCTGAGACTACAGGAGCGTAAAATACAGTCTGAGTACAGTGGAAACAGATTAAAATAGGATACGGGCAGCGTTTAAACAATGTAATACTATAGAGCACAGCAGAAGTAATGAAAATGTGGAGTTGAATGATATTTTTTAGACTTTTTAGCCATCCTTTTAAAAAGTGAGCCAACAGCACCAGGTATTACAAGCAAACCTTGGTTTTGGAACGCTTTAGACATCGAATAAATTAGAATTCGACCAATAAAATTCAGATTTTTTTTTTGTCTTAGAAGTCGAACAAAATTTGGAAGTCGAACGCAAAACAAACGCGGTGACATCCATCCCCCTCCTCTCCCTCTTCAGCGTTCACGTAAGCCAACTGCTCACCACCAGAAAGGTACAAACTCTTATCTTTATTGTTCTTATGCTTTAACTGTAATGTGCTTTTTATTTTAGTTTACTGTATTCACTAATTTTTCACTTCATTTGCGTTCCATTGCCTACGGTACGAGTTACGGTGCCGTAAACTTCTGTCCAAAAGACGACGGTAACTCGTACCTTAGGCTAACCTGATTCTTTCCTTCTTTTCTCATGTTTGCTTCTTTCTTTTACATTTCTTTGATATGTTTCCTTACTACACAATTTGATATATAAATGACATTATGAAATAACATATGTTGAAAAAAGGTAGTTTTCTAGCGTCTTGGAACGGATTAGGACCATTTACATTATTTGTAATGGGGGAAAATACATTTGGAATTCTAACAAATCGGTAATCGGAACGAATTGTGGTCAGAAACCGAGGTTTGCGTGTAATGAGTTTCTCTTTTGACAGAAATGAATACATTTTGCCAAACACTCCCCTAATGGATCACAGGGAAACAGATCTAAGCCCTTAGTCTGTGAACCTGGAACTTCTTCAACATGCAGATCCCTTCCCAAAGCCCTCATTCTCTTCAGCTTCCATCAATTCGCTTCACTGAAAGAAGTGCAAACATTTACCGCCGTATGGCGCCTGAAGGTATAACAGGTGATCCAACAGTGTTGCAGCACCACAGGAACCAGAGCTGTTATCATCAGTCCCTGTAATCAGGATTTGACCATCATTACAGGAGATCTATTGCCTTCAATCAAGTCTTATGATTGCTGCAGATTTGAAGTGGTGTTACCCAATCAGTTGATCTCAGAAATCAAGGTGTGCCAGATGGCCTTTTTCCTTCCAAAGACCAAAAAATAGATGTTCACGCTCTCGGTCTGTAAATAAAATAACAACGCTGTATCGAATGTGTTTGAAATCAAAAAGTGTCAAAGAAAGAATGTTTCAGAGAAAGATGAAAACAGCAGTCATACACTTATTTGTCCTTCAAACCAAAGGAGAGATGGCGCCAAGAAAGAGAGACGGTCGCAATGAACGCAACTGATGAAAAGCATCAATTCCCAGATGTCTTTTAATTGTCCACTCTTCAGATGTGTGCATGCATTGCTATGCTGTGAGTGTTCTCTGCAGCTCCATCGTGGCTTTAAGTATCACTCATCACGCTACCCTGACTTCTGTCTGAAGAAGTGATGATGAAGAAAACGGATCGATAAAAATACCGGAGCAGGTTTAAAGAAACGGCGTCCATCAGCTCTGACAGAGAACCCCGTTCACGTCCGATCTGAATCCAGCCGAGGATCATGTGTGATTTAATGATATGCATAATAAAAACACACATTCACACTATTGAACAGACTTTAATGTCATATCGGGCGATAACGTAAAAATAAAGAAATATACTTCATGTAACCATCATGTAAATATACCAAGAAATGGACGGAGGTCAAAGAAAGGATTGCTGCCGTATCAGGAATGAATGTTAATGTCATCTTGAGCTCAGAGGAAGTTTTCAACAATCTACTTTAAGGTAAAGATCAGGGGTGTGAAACTCATGTTCACTGAGGGCCACATCAGCATCATGTCTGTCCTCAAAGGGCCAGATGTAACTAATACATGTAACTAAATGTAACTCAGTTTAATGTAAAACAAATGTAACTAATCCTTAAATAACTGAATTTATTACTTATTCAAGTTACAAATATTATAAATGTTTGTTTCTCTGTTATAAAATAAATCTTTTTAATCTGTCAGGTTATTAACCCCACAGAACTCCATCAATCAAGGATCAAACTATCAATGAATAAAGAAAAATAACATCAAACACAAGTTAGAACAATAACTTTGTTTTTTTGTCAAAGTTGAAATTAGTTTGATTACTGCATTGTGGGAAATGTAGCTTTTGGTCAAAACACACTTTTGACCTATTTATTTTTGGACATTCTGACTTTTTATGCTCTCGTGGGCCACATGAAATGATGTGGAGGGGCCACACTTGGCCCCCCGGGGCCTTGAGTTGGACATATTTGGTATAGACGATTAAAAAGTGTAAGAATACATCCTAAGACAGAATCATTGTATGTGTGTGTGTGTGTGTGTGTGTGTGTGTGTGTGTGTGTGTGTGTGTGTGTGTGTGTGTGTGTGTGTGCATGTGTGTGTGTGCATGTGTGTGTGTCTCACTAGAATGAAGTGGCCATTCATATCACCACAAGCATCGATGTTGCACTAAAGTCGTGCTTTTCTTCATTTCGACACCTGTTTGGATGAGTTTTATCTCCTCTAACCTTCTGATGACGGGGATGAAGAGGAGTCAGTACTTCAGGAAGCGCTGCGTTGTGATTTCGATCCCTATCTGTGGGGCAGTGAATAAGCAGCAGTCATTCCTTCTCTTTGTCTGACAGACTCACTATAAACTTCAGGGAATCTTAGAGGTGCCTTTGGGGGTTAAGCTCAGAGTTAGTTGAGAACATGTTGTGGACTGAATCCAATAAAGATCAATACAGCTTGGTGATGGACATGAATGCTGCTAGCCTTTCTCATCTGCAGTCAGGAAACCATCGCCGAGTGAAGGAATGGCTTTCAAAATACTAAATATTACTGCTGAGGAGGCTCCAATTCTGCCAGTGAATGTTGGGTGTGTTTGGTCCGGGTCTGTTTCAATGTCCTTTACTCGAATGCTTAGAAACATGGAAGCTGATCAGTTAAAGTGAAGATCTAGTTTTGATCCATATTCACACAAAAATCACAAACAGAGCAGAAAAACAAACATCGATGGATGAAAGAAAAAACACGCCTGATAGGGATCGTGTTCCAGGTTCAGCTCTTCTCTCATTAATCCCAGGGCAGACAAATGTTTCTGAAAAAAATATTTTTATTTCTGAAAGAAAGCAGCTTTCATTTGTCTTTCGTTGTTTCCCCTGTGCTTGTTTGGAAGTACGTTCCTCCCCCCTTTCTATTCAATGTGAAATGTGAACACACTTTTTTACCTCACTATGAAGCAGTCATCTTTCTAGAGAGGCTACGCTCTGTAGGCTTTTAAAAAGACTCTTCTGCTTTGTACAACTGTTTTTCTTGTTTTACTCCCACAAGGACGTTTTCACCTGTGTCCAATAAGTTTTATTGTTTTGTTTTTTTTGCAGGATTAGATAATTTAAAAAAAATATGTATTTATTTTTTATTTTATACACTGTTATAATTTATAATTATTTATAATTAAGAGTAGTATCTGCAAAAACACCAAGACAGATATTCACGACGCCTGGATTATTCTTGTCACATTCCTTAATGTTAAATTTAACGGTTCTTTCTTATCTTGTGTAGAACATCCATTGAGATGAGCTCCAGCCCCCCATGTGGCCGTGCTAAAGATGAGCGGTGGATGAATGGACGCCACACCTACATTATTGGAATATTCGCAATCAAGCCGTAGATTGTTTTTTTTATCCAATCAGAGATCAGGGTGGTCAGTGGGGCAGTGTGGCAAATCTAAATAAAGTCATTAGAAGAAGAAGCTTTTATTGTCACAGACAATTATACGTAGTGCAATTCTGGGAAACTTCTTCTCTGCATTTAATGTGTCTCTGAGGACCTGTGGGCAGCCGATCTGCAGCTGGGGATCAATATCTCTGTAAGGGAGACATCAGGAAGTAGTCTGGGAGGGGCTGGGGGCTCGAACCACACAACTGACGATAACTGAAGTCGCTCTGACCACCTAAGACACAACCACCCCACTGATTACTGACGTTATTTTAAATATATTTTAATTTTCTGTTGCCATTCGCTGAATTCCAACTTGGGAACGTTTTCTTTTATCCATCATCCAAAGTTGGAGCAAATTGGACCCTGGATAGTAGTTGTGACAACAGCCTCCTTCATGGAAATTTACCGATAAATTAGAATGAAGCTGAGAATCTGATCTATCCATCTATCCTCCACAGGGCCGAACATTTCACAAAATTCTCTTGAAATCCATTCAAAGTCTTTTAACAAACACACAAACACAAAATGACATCAATCACAGTCCGCTCCTCCAACTCCCGTTGGCAGACGAAATCATGAAAAGCCACAACAACAGACAGCAGACATGTTTTCAACAGACTATTCCCTGATTATGATCAGCTGGTGTGAATTGGATACCAGTTCATACATTTATAAAAGCATGACGCTTATGGAGACTCAGCATGAAGCCAGCAGAGATCTGCACCAAGGTGCATCATGATGTTATGTTCAGTTTTTCCAGAATTGTTCTTTTCCTAAATCCAAATAAATTAAGAGAAGAACCTCTAATAACGCCAAAGTGACAAAAAAAACGTGTCTACATTTATATTTTAATGAGTGTTAACATCGACAAGTAAAGAAAAAGAAGAAAAAAAACACCAGTAGAGAAGATCTGCAGATACTGCATTTTGCTTTGGTGGGGCAAAAAAAAAAAGACATCACCATTTTTCTCCCTCTTTGGCAAATATTTAAAGTATTTATAACTTCATTGAAAGATTATGTGTGTAAGTCATGTGCAATCTATTGGAAAAACACTCAGTGGGGGCATAGGTCCATAATTCTCTGTTCTCCATCTAAATAATACTGAGATATGCCATTAATGAAACATGAATGTAATTATATTTCTCAGAGCATTTTATCTAATATGCCAAATGAATGGGGAAGGAGACTGATGAGAACACAGCAGGAGTTAATTAGCCTCATCCATGCACAGAGGAGCTTCTAGGTGATGTTATTGCTTCGAGCTGATACCGCTTCACACACGCGCATGAACAAACTACTTCAAAAATGCATTTTAACTCGGTGATTTAATAGAGGGCAGAATTTAATGTGTCCTCCCAATGCAGGGACAAACAGAAGATTTATGAAGTACCTTAACTCTGTCAAACATTGACTCGAGGGGTTGCACGCAGAAACCAGTGCTTCCTTCAAACTGTGGGGGTTTTATTAGTCTGTAATGATGTCATGGGACGATTACTGAATGTCAGAAATGATGTACGCAGCTTTTAACTTTTCTGCAGGAAGGATTACTGCTACAAAAACTGGACGGTCGCCAGGAGGTCCTGCATTAACAGAAGGGTTTGACTCTCTTTAAACTGCTGTGATGATATAAAGATATGCATGGGGGTGGGGGGGCTGATGGTTATCTATGTAGAAACTACACTTTTAACTTTTAACTACCCATCCTCCTCCCCCTGTAATAAAGAATTAAATCACAATGACCATTAAGGTGGAAGCTCATTATCAACATTTTAACCGCATTAATTGAATGGGCCGTAATGAATTAAAACTGGCTTACATTATTATGGGATGAGTGAAGAATTAGAATGGGTCCCGTTCTGTGAATTATTTCCCTGAACCCGCATGTTGGAACGGTTCCACAACCGGATTCACACCAGAATGTGATCCGGTTCAGAGTGGAGGGTTCATGCAGAGGGCAGGAGCAGCGGAAATGGAACGCGGCACGTCGGGTCGAGAACAACTTCATCACTTGAACTGCAAACATAATGGGACGATAGCGGCGATTACGCCTGAAAAGAATATTTAATGTCTCAGATACAACTTTTCATTGAACTACAGACGGTGGGTTGGGCCCAAGGGTAAAAATCAATTTTTATTGATTATTGTCAAGCAATAAAATAATTCTGAAGTACTTTGATGATCAATTTATCACCTTGACTCTTTTTAAATCAAAATTCTCTTATTGCATCTTCCTAATGGCAACACGCTCACTGCTTTAACTGTTCTTCTGTGACATTAAACTGTTCAACACAATATTTGACGGTGTCATGTTCAGCTTTGGGGTGCATTCATCTACATTTAGGGCTGTAGCTCTAAACCAAAAACACTCCTTTAATTCGATGCGACTATGTTTTCTTCAGAATCTTTCTTCCTGGTTGGCTGGAATCTTTGAAAGTGGTGAAAAGGTGATGTTATTGCTGGCATTTTTAAAGTCTCCTGGGGATCAGGGGCAAAATGCAGAATGGGGGTGATGACAGGACCCGATCCAAAGATTTGCCTTATTTCCAGCAACCTTTCAATTTTTCAGTCAAAACTAGAAAATTCTCTACTTCCTCCTCAAAGATTTTAGAAACACCATTATAGAAAATGTTCACTATGAGCGTCAATACAATAAAAGCAGTAGCTGTAATCCATCTGTCTTTATAGTCCAATCACCTACAGAAGAGAATCTATAGAAATCAGCTAAGATGGCTGCATTATGGGTGAATGTATATACACATGACCAAAAAAAAAAGTTCTGATTATATAAATATGATAAAGACGGACTGGTTTGTAAAAAAATCTATCATCAAGAGGGAAAATGTGAGAGCTACAAGACAAATAGTTGATTACCTAGAATTACTGGAGCGGTCTGAAACGCTGAGACTGATATCAAGTTAGACTGGAGATGAAGGTAAGCTGATTAAGGTCAACACTCAGTACACCCACTCTGAATAATAAATGCCAGTGTAATAAGTTGTTTCTTCTTTACAGCTATGTGGGTCATCTGGTGTGATTAAAAACGCTCAGATTACTTCAAACCTTATCGCAGTTCATTTATAATAGATGCAGATTACATCTGTGGTACCAGAGTAATGCCTGTCATTAGATTACTGGGGTATCATACGGGAGAGGAGAGGATGGCTTAGTATTCATGTTACTAATGTGCATTATTTAAAAATAGTTTATCATTTTTACTCTTCTAAATAATTTAAACTGTTTAAACTGTTGTCCAGGAAACAGGTGGTTCAGATTTATCTCCAGAGAATTCAGCCAAACATTTTGAGTTAAAGACACTGAAAGTACTTATAATGCAGCAAAAACCAGGCAATGTTTTGGCTTTAAAATTATTTTCTTCTGAATTAACATAACAGATTAATTTGAAAAGGACATTTTTAAGCTAAAACTGATTGATGTTCAGCCGTCGGGAGCCAGAATATGTCGCGACTGTTTTATTTTCAGAACCTGAGACTTGGTGAGGAGCTCCTTGCAGGTTTAGGTATAACGCTGACTTCTCTTTAATTAGCGTTATCAGAAAGCAGTTGGGTTGTTTACTCTCATCCCTGTCCTCATTCAACCAACTGAGAAATTTGTTGTCCATCACCTCCCACTCGGGGCGACGTGTGAATTATCACTGAGCCGGATGAGAGACGTCTCACGCCAGCATCTCAGACTGAGCGTGCTACAGCAAAGGCAGCTTTATCTGATTCTATATGTGCTGCTCCTGTTTGGTATGGATGGTAACAGTTTCATTACAGGTCTATCCGTGTGTCTGCCTCTCTTCCCTCTCACTGATGCCCTTAACCAATGACACCTCCATTCATTCACTGCCCTATTTCCATCGGCTCGGCTTTGGCACCGCTCACACACCTGGGAGTCTTCCCTCCACTATTAAGCATTCTATTTGCACAAATTGCTCCATTTGTTGTTGGAATATGAAATGTATTTGGCAAATATGAGTGGCGGCGGCCATAGCTATTCCCTTGGAGAGTGTTTGAGATGTGAGGGATATTTCAGTCTTCAATGAGAATGCTTCTCCATGAATTTTCTGTCATTAAATATCAGGGAAAATTTTAGGAATTTATGTGAAAAAAGCAAAACTCCAGTCACTGATCCCAAATTGTTAATAGCTCAGTTAAGTTTAATTTTGTAAGTGAAACAAATACAATGGCAAAGCAAGGAAAAGGGTTAGGATTAAAGCTAACAGCTGTATTTACTTCCCTCAAACAGAAAATGCATAATTTAATTATTTAAAATTAATCTAAATAGCTGGATTGTGACATTCAATACTTTCGCTGCCACATCTGTCTGATATGAACAACACAAAAACACGACACGCCTCAGGTGTTTGATTAAAACTGGAGAACCTGCTCACATCCATGTAATGACACCACAAAAAACCACCATGTGATTATGAGGGAACGCTGACCAAAAAGATTTTTTTTTTAAAAAGATACATATTTGATTCTGCTTGAGTATTTCAGGTAATATTTATTTAGATCTAATAATAAAACAATGTTTTACAGGTTAGAAATGAGTGTTTGATATGTTCCAGTTTATTTGGAGTCAGAATGAAAACCAAGGATCCACATTTTTCGATGAAACCTGAAGGCAACACTGTTGATATCAGGGCCTTTCACTTAAAAAAGGACATCCATCTAAATTATCTGATGAATTATGTCTTGAAGTTTACGAGTTGAGCAAAACTGATCATTTGAGTTGATTTGGCAAACTACTATCGTAATTTTCGACCTATCCACCATAAATAACCAGTGGCCCATCTTCTCTCCCATCAGGGCTTTCTTATTACGCATTCAATTCTGGTCTGGCTTCTGCACAACGCAAAAAAACATACAAAAGTTGCTTGTTATATTTACTATTATTGCAGCTGCTGTGCTGCTGCGTCCCTCGGTAGCTAGCTGCCCGAATCATTTCGCATCAAAATCTGTTGAATGATAAATTATTCAGTGATTTAATTCCAGGGAAAGTGGCGAGTGTATCTGAGGAGAAGCAGCCCACCTGCCCAGCCACGGGTGCCAATCGGCTCCTCGGTTTGTAACTGACATCCATCACGCCACGCTCATTAATCCTCATTCAAACCAAATGGATCATGATCTTCTCTTCCAGTCTTGTATATATGACAATAAACACACAAAATAATCCATGTATCTGGAGTATGGAGGTTCTTTTCCTTGGGATACAGGCATAAAGTAGTTTGTTGAGATCGCATTCTCTTTCACAGCTACAGTCATTTTATGTATTTATCTGTTCACAGAAGCGGATGTGGACAAAGAGATCTCTAATTGCAAATTGAGTTCTAGAAGTGATCGTATTTAGGAAAAAACAAATACCAAATTGAAAGTACTTTTTTTTTAAATTCTAGTCAAAGTTCACTTGATTGACGCTCATCTCTGGTAATCGGCACTGGTATGACGCTATCTGGGCTCTTTATTGGCTCGCAACCTTTAATTTTCTCTCATTTATTTCATGTCAGTCCAAAGATTTCTATCCAACGCCTCCTCAGGGTCTCAAATCCAATGTTTGTCATTTAAAGATCTTTTTGCCAAACAGAAAGACAATGCATTTTATAAACACACCAACAATAAAAGAAAACTGCTGAAAAGCAAAAAAATGAAAGTAGAGTAAGCCTCACTGATGGACTCCAGCTGACAGGAATAAACTGCGAGGTCCTCCAGGAAATCTGTCACATTTACTGTGCTGGAATTTTTGCTTTTTTTGAGTTATTTTTGCGGTTTCTGATGATGTTTGCACATGAACACGTCTGACAGATGGGGTCTGGGTAACTTGGCCATCTGCTGTTAAGATGTTCTGGTCTAGGAAGACTAACATGTCAAGTTGAGATTACTCAAGGTGTAAGCGTGTGCACATAATTAATGTACGATGCTTATTAGTAGTTACCGTCAACATGGGCTGGTCTCCATGTGTTTCTGTGTGAGGAAGTCCAATCAGATCAATAAGCAGCTTAACGTGGAGAACCTGAAGCAGCGTGGCGTCCAGGACAAACTTATCAATATCAGTCCAGACTATAATATCACTCAGAGAGCCCGTTTCCCCATTACATCACTGCAACTACAAATAAAAATGTTATAGTTTGAACCTAATAATATAACTTCTGGAACCTGGAATTGTGTTATCATTGTGAGTTAAGGACAAACAGTACAGGTATACCTCAGCTTACAGTTAAGCCGTTTTTGATTATAGGTCGGTTTATATAGGTCACTATTAGTATATAAAAAGCATAGGTCAGTAGTAAACAATTAAAGCACATAATGTCATGTTACTGTACAATAATTAAGAATGAAAACACAAAATTTTATATGTTTAGCTTGTAGCAACCCCCGTTATCCGCAATACGGAAGAAGTAGCTGAAGATGATACAGTAATATTTTTTTTGTACATTACAAAAATAAACATTTAATTCTTGGTAAGCTTCAAATAGATTTGTATTAACCAAATATTATTGAAAATGCATCCATGAATAAAGCAGAATATAGAACTCCTTCAAAAGCTGAAAAAAATCACTAGTTTGCTTATTTTGACATATTTAATACATAAATCAATATTTGGCTTTTCATGTGTTTAATGTATGAAAATAAAATAACACAGTAAAATAATGAAATAAAAACATAATGATAATGTTGACATGACTGTGAAGTTAATTGAGCTTTTCTTTGAAAACCCACAGCTGAGGGACACGTGGAGGAGCTCCGGTGAGTCGACTCACGAGGTCCATTTACTCAATGATCCCTGAGGGTTTAGCTCCGTCTCTGTGCCTTCCTGTCATGTCATTAAGTAGATTCAAGTGTTGATCGTAAAGTGCAGAGAAGGGACAGATGTCATGTTATATACATGGAAATTATTCAGGATTGGAATTTCCACTGTGGCTGTTGCAGGAAGAATGACTTCAGAGACAGCAGAGACGACACCTGAGCAGGTAGAGGTGTGGACATGACAGCAAACAGGAAGCAGCTAATCAGAAACAAACATGCATGACTGAATTCTGAATATCCTGACCAGCAGTATGTTCTGCTGATTGGATGTAAACCCTGATTTAAAGCACAAACCCATCCTTCTTGCTCTTCATGTATGATCTTTCTACACCTACAGGAAGTACGGCAACACAGTAGGATTTGAAGTCAAACACATCCACAAGCGCTGTGGGAACCCGTGTGAACACATGAGTATCACCACTCAAGAGTGGATGTAATACAAATAATTAGTAGAGAAAACAAATTAAGATCATTTAACCCATTAAAATTTTTAAAAATAAGACCAGACAAAAAAAATGTAATTAACACTTTGTACAAAATAACTTGTGTCCTGTTTAAAGTTTTTAAATCTTGGTATAAAACAGTTTATGGTGTACCAGTCTAGCTTTTAGACTCTCTTTCCAAATTCACCCCAGCGGTGACACTTCTGGCTCTGTCCATTCAAGAGGTTTGGAAACATATTTTCAATCTTATTTTTGAACCTCCACTCAAATACCTGATTGTTAATTGAGATGCTTTTGGACTTGTTTGTGAGGAGCTGGCAGCTTTTAGTGCTCAGGCTCTCTGAAGAGACAGACAAGTTTCATATTGAATCTCTACAGCGGGCTTTTTTTTTTTTCCACTCGGACTTCAGATTTAATCAGTTTGATTGTGAAATTGAATTTTGTTTACTGATCAGCTGCTTACTTCATTGAATATCAATGAGGTGTGAGTAAAACAGTTTATGGGTAATTAATGTCGCTGCTCCTGATTCAATCTGCCTTTTCATTTCGCCTCAGATGTCCAGCTGGCAGCAGGTCATCAGTCACTGCGTGTTTCTGACTGGACCAACCAACCAACCAACCAGAAATCCATCCAACCAACCACAGCTATGGTTCAGATATTACTGCAATGTAACAGACAAGCGTAAGTGTGCCTTATTTCACACTGAAATCCTTAATCCAACAGTATAATAGTTAAAGCACAACAGGAAAACATTTGTATTTGATATTGTTAGACAAAAAAAAGTTTCTAAAGTTTTCATTTATGACATTCATTACTCAAGGTTTATGTCAGCTTTTTAGTGTGAAATTAAAAAAAAAATCTCAAACAGTCTGAAACAACATCATAATCAAACTATATTAGACACAAATCAGGAAGGATGTTTATTAGATAACACAGTATAAACTTTGGGAGGAAAAGTATTTAAGGTGAACGGTGTTTACTGAGTCATAGAAATATGACCTGACAGCTGGTTATTAATATTTCCCCCTCCCTGGAGCTATGCAAATACACTTTGTCCTCTGCTGAAGACACTGCTGGTCACAATAACTTATCCTAAAGCTCAAGCAGGCGCTAATGTAAAGTATACATCACTGTGCATGTGTGGTTGTTTATGCAGACCTTGTTTTTCTGTGTTGGCTGGAGGTTGAGGAGAGACAAGGAGCGGTGAGACCCAGTGAAGGGAAAAGAGCTGAGCGCAGAGGCATATCATCTGAATTCAGAAAGCAATCATTTTTGTTCTCACCTCATAAAGCCGTCTGTTGTTGATCGGTACGGCAGTAAAAATCAGGAGGCTGATGGTAAAGAATGAATCTGAAGGGTTTGTGGTGATGCTTGTATCAGAAAGCTGTAGACTGTATCATCCAGGAACGACTTCCAATGAGTTACAAGTAAAGCTTAATCACAAGTATAGATCTTTACAGTAGTTCCATGACCGATGTGAGAATATCTGTCCATACTTGACAGAAAATAAAATTTAATTTACTGGGACAGAAGTGTAGTTTGTTGTTCTGATGTCATCATATCATAAACAACATCTGATTGGTCAATTGAGCTGTGCAAAAATGACAGGTGGGTTTTTTTCTTATTTCAGTGTTTTTAAATAAAATTTAATATTTAAAACTATTTTGTTTAACAAATTTACATTTTTTTAAAAAATATTTATTTTTTAAAAAAACATTTTTTTAATTTAATATTTAAAAATATGTAATTAAATGTTTTTGACATTTGCGAAACTTAAACAAGAGTCATTTGAATGAATAATTAATCGGTAATGTTACATGCTAATGCTAAGGACAACAAGCTATTGAAGGAGAATGCTACGATATGGACAAGACAGAAGACAGCACAACCTCGGCCACATTTCTAAAGTAGGGGAAATATATCACCACAGGTTAAATATAGAAATGTGTCTCATTTTTTTGTTTTCTTTCTTTGCTTCCTGTGTTCAGAAAAGTTTTTTTTTTTTTTTAAACTATCAATTTAAAGATCTGAAGGAGGCTGTGAGGGAATTAATGCCTTCACATCTTCACCTGCTGATTCAGACTGTCAGCATGTGTGTGTGTGTGTGTGTGTGTGTGTGTGTGTGTGTGTGTGGGTGTGTGTGTGTGTGTGTGTGTGTGTGTGTGTGTGTGTGTGTGTGTGTGTGTGTGTGTGTGTCCAAGGGGCACAGCTTGCCCCAGTCAGAGTAAAGTGTTATTCAGAGTACCACTGTCAATCCCTCTCATTCCCTGGGGGGGGGGGGGGTACCCTCCTTAAACCCTTCAGCAGTATTTGCACCCACGTCCAACATGGAGCTTCCTCTGCTGCTTCATTCCACTTTGTCTTTGACTTTCAGACTTTTGGCAAAAAAAAAAAAAAAGATCTGTGTGAAACTTTATCTGCCTATGAATTAAACTGGAAAGGAAACACACCATAATTCCTGGGCCAATCAATTTTTGGGTTTCCTGACAATGTGAGATTTATTGCACAAATCATAACTTCACCTGAAGATATTATAATTCCGTAACCACGTCCACCAGGGGTGGGGTCTGGTTTTAGAAAAGACGGTTTCATTTTACTATTTTAATTAAGTCCTCAATGAACTTTTCGCTCGGTAATCTTTATTGCTTTGATTAACGACATCACATTTCACAGAGATTTACAATGTGTCGGAGATAGTACCTTTCAGCTTCCAGCCCCTGAAAATGTATTCTTCTTGCACGTTATAATTATGCAGGATGTCTCCAGGGAGAGCAATTTGCACATGACAAAATCTTACATATGCAAGCCCCCTCCGTCTAAGCTGGATTTGATTGGAGTGTATGAGAACACGCACAAACAGTGAGAAATCTGTATATGAAAAAGATTAAAGCTAAAGCTCCCCCAGAATAAAACACATTAAAATCCCAGAGTTGTTCTTTTAATTTGCGTTGCTTCCACATGTTTTGAAAAATGTAAATGTGGCCGCGTTCGTTTCTCAGCCGGTGGGTTTTAATGATTTCCTTCTCAACCTTGAACACAAGTTAGAGGTGATAGCATTCCACCTCTGCTCCATTATACAGCATCATCCTTCACATCACTTCACCAAACATACATCTGCGCTCTAATCTTGTTTCCACATCACTGCCCCCCCCCCTCCTCTTATACTTTGTAAAAACCTGCAAGCTTTGTAAAAATTACGAAAAACCACCTTGACAGTCAGTGGCTTCAACGGAGGTCAATCGATCAGGGATTTTTTGAACGACAGATATAACAATGATAGTTAAAAAGGAAAAATCAGATTAATGGTTGATTTAAACAATAAATCTACTTTTTTGTTATTATTTATAAGATCTATGAATCATTTCAGGAAAATGAAAGCAACCATTACAACCCTAAACTCTTTCTTTGCATGTTTCAAAGGTTTCTCAATATAAGGAACAATAACTTTTTTTTTAAACCTGTACCTGTCGTAAATGTGGACAATATTTGCACAAAGAATAATTCATTGATGTTTGGCTTTACGGTTTCTCAATCAAAATCTGACACAAACACACTGCCCATCTGTGTGGAGGCGTGACAACCATCTGTTGATTCCAGCTACGTTATGTAGATACAAATATGGTCTCTTTTATTACTGCAGCAAACAGAAAAAAATATGAAGAATTCATTCATTCATGCATGCATTCATTCATTCATTTTCTGAACCGCGTTCCTGCTTTTCGTGTGTCACGGGGGTTGCTGGAGTCTCTCCCAGCAGACTCTCCAGACGTGATGCTAGTGCATCATAGATATGACTTTCAGTCACAGCATTCTCAAGAAAGCAAACTAAAACCAAATTATTTTCCATCCCTGAATTCCTCCTTCAATTTCTCCTCCTCAACTTTTCCTTCCACTTTTCCTCCCCAGTAATTTCCTCCTGATAAGAGCGCCTCCCAGTCAACCTTGTCCCATCTAGTTTTCACCCAATTGCGATCTAAATGAACCACGGGACTGCTTAACGTTACATGCTTTGCCTCTTCAGATTGTTTTAATTTGTGACGGTAACAAACTCTGATTAAAACTCTGCAAAGGTTCATAAATTAAGCGCTCGAGGCCAGATTAACAGATTAATCACCGTTTCCTGGAAGACAAATGGGTAACATTCACTTTTCACATATGGATCCCATTGACGACAATAACACAGCTTGAGCAGAATCGGTACCGATGAAAATGACTAACGTTTGGGCCGGAGGTGGCTGTGCATCACTGGCTAGTAAAAGGTCAATTATAGAGGGTTTTTCTTTAAACCTTTCTATGCAATGTTATGAACTAATCTGCGATTCAGAGGTGAAGCAGGGCCGATGTTATAAATGTCATCTCCACACGAGGATCGTAGACACCACAATTAGGAGGAAAACGGTGGGAGTATCAGATATGGTAACAGAGGAAAGAAACAAGGGGCTAAAGTACTGGAAAATCCTAGAGGAACAAGCATCCAACTAATTCAGCCATAAGATCTACAGCATCATCTTCAAAGTACAGCAAACTAGTAAATTAAATTTGATTGCCGGATTTTTCTAGTTGATCTTTAGCAGGCAGCTGATAATTTGTCTCTCAGGTTGAATCAGCCGATGTAAATGGGGAAAAATGTGTCAGAAAATTAAAAAATACAGGTCCAGTAGACCAGTGGAGGTTTCCACCTCTCATCATTTTATTTCTGCTTTATTTAAGTCCAAGCTGAAAAAGCCAGAATCTTTGACATGTTAGATATTAGTAAATACTCCCTAATTATTTGAGTATTCTTGCAACACATTGGGGACACGTCCGGAGGGGTACCCTGCCTCTCGCCTGCAGCAAGCAAGCTTTTTTTTTTTTTAATTTTATTTTATGTTATTCTGATCCCCGAAGGGAAATTAAGAGCACTGGTTTAGAAAGAGCAGTAGACACGATCAATGTCTTTGTATTTTTTAGAAGTTGAGACAAACACACTGATTTTAGCCTAAAACCCACAGTCACACTATGACAAGAATGACACAAGGGTGCTGTGTTGGCATTGTTCCAACATTAGCTGTAAGAAATCACCACAAACATGGGATCGCATGAAATTAAAGGTGAAATAAACAACTCCTATATCAGGCTGTAATGAATAGTCACTAATTCACTAATACTAGGAATTTTACAGCTTAGTCGTTTATCCTGAAGATGTAACTGAATTAAGTCATTAGGTGCTGCTGATTTAATTTAACGCAAAGTCACAATATGGCAAAAAGCATCAGCTGCAGCTGGATGCTGACAGTAAGCAGATCATGATGTGTGAACGTTAAAGAGAAGATCTAGAAATGTCTGGTTAGGATAGTCTGGGGTGTTTGGGGGGGACCCTTGAATCAAACTAACACGACGCCGGCTTGGTTAACACATGTCGCGCCTGTGCCTCACCTAGGAGTTCTGTTTGAAGGCACTGAAGTTGATCGCAAAAAGGTCAAAATAGGCATGAGCAGAGGGCAGCTGGTGTGATGTTGTGTTCAGTTCAAACCCCTGGGAGTCATAGCAACAGGAAATCTGTTATTTGAAAAACATTATAGAGATACTGAAACATATCATCTTACTGACATCCCTGATCCAGTCCCTGACAGGTTCTTTTTATTCAGAGCACAGAGGATGAATTATGCACCAGAAGACCCGGCTGCTGGGGGGGCCACAGCTACTGTACACACATCCAGGACAATATTACTTTGTCACTTGGACCTTAAGCTCTGGAGACAAATATTAAAATAACACGGGCGCATAAATCCAGAGCTCTGACCTTCAGTCCATTGTTTTGCTTCTCCAGCGCTCCCATAAACTTCCTGCGTCTGCATACAGAATGAGTTTCCTGACAACAACTTTATGTGCCGGTTGTTCTCACAAACATAGCCTTGCTTTCACTTTAATGGTGAAAAACCAGTGCATGTGCTCCTGGTGCAGAGCTGCCTTTACAATAGTTTGCATCAGCCCACCCATCAAGGCTGATGTTTGAAAAGATTAACACAATTACCCTTTAGAAAATACACATTTTTACCCATAATGCAATGTAAAACAAATCAACTAAAAACAGCAAAAAAAGAAAGTAATTCATCAAATCCTATAGAATAAACCAATGCTAATATATATATGTATATATATGTATGTATTTGCACCAATATTTTTTTAAATTATATAATAAGCCAATGCTTTTCTCAATTATGAACAGGAAACAGTCAGTAAACACTGATCTTACACTCAATATTCCTACTGATGCATTTCTGTGGATCTAAATGCATGACCTAAAAAACGTATGAGAACGATCGGGACACGCACAAACGCAGAGTAAAACAGAAGACTTCATCTCCTTGAACACCTTTGGCAGCAGCTGAAACAGCTTCGTAAACCGAGCGAAAACAATTCAAATGCAAGACTGAAAAAGCCACTTGATGTGAAAAATTCAAAATGCTGATCAAGTATTGTAATCATTGTTCTATGCAGCAGCGCGCGCCCACAGGAACCGAACGTGGATCTCTCTCTATTGTCGCTGATTGCATTGAAAACAATCGTTTTATTATAGCTTTTAATGCTGAAGGTCCTTTTAATCCGGAGGTCGCATGAATGCAATAATTATATCCATGGCAGAAGCTTTATTTCTACTTGCTTAAAAATGCATAATCTCTTCAATGTTAATGGTGATCAGGGTGTTTTTTGGCGAATAAATTCTGTTGCAAAGGCATCATCGTCTTTAAAGAAAATATAAATGACAGGTAATAACAGATTGGGATGGAACTTTATGATCCTGTCAGTCAAGTTGACATCATTTAAGTTACATTTACCCCTGAGTTAATCCTCACTCTTGGGGGATATTTACAAAAAGAACATGAATAAAAGGAGAAACTACACCGCGCCTGGTGTTCGCTGCGACGAGCACAAATAGTTACCAGAGCGTTTGGTGTAACATCAATGGCTAAACACACAATTCAAGCATAATCCCAGTGTTGTTCTCTAGTTGGTTAAACTTCTGCAAAGGAAGTCCAAATGCGTGACTTGATTGGGGTTTTTTTCAGTCCTGTATCAATACATGCCATCAATCTTCAGTTTAATATCGGTAAAGTTATTAATCTCCTGTTAGAGCAGGTTGGTTAGAGTTTTAGTGCTTATTTCACATGAAAAGTAAATCATTTGTCCATCATTTATCGAAATATTGTTTTTATTAAGAAATCAGAGACTAACATCTGACAGACAAACAAACAAATAATCGAAAAATGATTAATTATTATTAATTATTAATTATTCATCATATAGACGTGATGACGACAGCTCCAGGTCAGAATCAAAGTTTGTAAATGATCTTTAGCGAGTCTAAGGCAGCCCAAACCGAGCAAACTCCGCTTCATCACTTCTGACAGACTGAAGACGGTTGAATAATTATTCACCTGATAAATATATGTTTCACCTCAGAGAAGGCTGGAAAAAGAGTGATGGCTGATGGCTGTGTTGTTTGTCTGCTGAGCTGGAAGAGGATGGGGGGGGGGTGAGCTTCACGCAAATAATGAAAATCTATCAGACGACATCACATGACGCTAGAGACAAACTCACGCCTGCAAACCCCACGTCATGAAACGGTGAAGCTGTTTCACAATCACAACCGGAGCTGATCTCCAACTATCCCTAAATATGCAACACCTGTTACTTCTTCATATTGTCAAAAATGGGATGTATACTTCATTTAATGGGAGCCATTTAGTCTAATTACCACCCAGTAGCATTGTCCCAGCAGTCAGTAGAAACAAAGAGTGTGACACAGTAACAGCAGAACAAAAATAAAATAAAGATTTGGACGGAGCACAACATGGCACATTTTGAAAAATGCTGTTTGGTTTGAACTCAGTGAGTGTACTCACAGTGATCGATGCGGCCGTCTGCCTTCCCCTTCTCCTGCAAACCAGAGAGCAGACAGAAATGGTTATTACAGGCTCAACCAAAAAAAAAAAAAACACCTTTTCTGCAGCTTCTCCCAAACTATTTGTTTCTCTCTGCCGTTTCCTCCTCTCTGACAGGAAACGAAGGTGAGCAAACACAAAAGGAACGACAAAGAAACGAGACAGAGCAGAGAGTGTGTGTGTGTGTGTGTGTGTGTGTGTGTGTGTGTGCGTGTGCGTGTGTGGTGGACGACAGCAGATAAACCAAAGGATCTTTTCTTTGGCGCTTCCCAGAATCAATTTGATCAGCTTTAAATTGGAAATACGCTGGATCATCTGTCTCTGCGTTGTGCTGGAATGTTAGAAGGATGTCAATTGATAATGATATTGATTTGTAGATTCACATTTATCATTACTAAATGAAATGATAGCTCGACTGATTTAGTGAGAAATGCAGGTTAAGCAGTTAAGAGATTGAAAAGGATGTACAAAAAATAAGCAAAAAATGTGTTTTTCTGCCTTTGTGTTCTCTGCTCTGCATGTTTACTCAGATCAGTGATGAAATCTTTATTTTGGAGTCTTTTGGATAGATGATAGATATATACTTTATTAGTCCCAGAGGAAATTGCACAATAATAAACTTTTATAAATAAGTTTATTGGTAAATCGAATAAGCGTCTGAAGACGTAGATGATTGCAATCATCTTATCTATAAGAAAATCAATGCACGAATGAAACATCTGTTTGTTTTGTTGGTTTGTTTGATGTCTAGAACTCTGCAGGAGTCCAGGTGTGTGTTTTTAGAGATTCTAAGCATTTTAATGAACATTGTGTGTTAGCCGCTGATCGCTCGTCAGTCTGCGTAAAGAGATCAAAACATCAGAGGCGATTTTAACATTCATGGGAACGACAAAAGCTGTTTAAAAATAGAATAGAAGCAGGTAGTCCGATGCTGCAGCACCCCCCCCTCTGAAGACACTAATGTGTGGCAGCAATTGAAGTGTTGTGACATTTTGTGTTTTTGTCAGTGATAAAACTCCGTCCCTGGCCTCCCAGGAGCCCGAGGGAGGGGCCCCTAACGTGGAACTCAAGCCGCTTTGCCGCCTCCTGTCATCGCCGTCTTCATCTCTACATGGCTCCTCTCTCTTTCTGCCATCTGTCCATCTTAATTGTAGACGTGTTTCCTCACTATGGTAAGGGGGGGGGGGGTGGAGTGTGCTCATCAGTGCCGTCTTCCATCATCTGGAGTGTCGCTGTTTAATCAATTGATTAGAGAATCAAACCAAGCATAGAGGTGAAAGAAAGGCTACCAGCCTCTTCTAAAAATACCCGTCTCCGCTCTGCGTGGACTCTCTAGGGTTCCTTTTTGTCACTTCCTTTATGTGTGCAGCTTCAGGGGATTTTTGATGGCATACCACCAATTAATTCATCAATAGTCTGATGCTGTTCTTTATCACGTTTCCTCTGTGGCAGAAAAAGGACTTGGAGGAGGGTGGTGTTTTCATGTGCGTCTGACTGCAGTTGTATTGTGTTATAAAGCTTGTGAGCAGAACGGGAAGAGCTCTGACAAAAAAAAAGAGGACGGGAAATTAATTACCTTCTAACCTCTTGAGGTTGTTCACACCTATAGCGCAGTAACTACACGTCTGTAGCAGGACGCATGTAAAAGTATTTCACCCATGTGATTGGTCAGGCACCAAAGGAATACAACAAGGCTGTTCTTCCGTTGTTTGTCTTTTTTTGAGTTGACATTTTGCTATATTGACTCATGAATAAGTTTGTTTTCAGCAATACGTAAGGAGTGCTGTTGCTATGGCTACAAACCAAGATCCCTGCTATTACCTGATATACTATAGACTCCATCATCATCCTATGAAGTAAATACTGGTGCAATGTGTTATTTTAAATCATATTATTTTATTTTTATTATTATATTTTTACTTTTTTTTTTTTTATTATTATTACTATTATTTTTATTTATTACTATTATTTTATTTATTACTATTATTATTATTATTATTATTATTACATCAAGCATTACAACTTTTTTTGCTGATCCAAAGCTTTATGAAAAAGTACAAAGTCTTCTTCCTGGTATCAAAAGAAATAAATTAGCAAGCTGTAGGTCTTCTGTTTTACCACTACTCTGAAGGACATTGTGTCCTTGGCAGTAAAATATGCAACAGCATGATCCAATTCTTTGGCTTGTTTGGATGTGGGATCCAACTTAATTCCCTTTGCAAATGATTGTGTGACAGTTGGTTGAGCTGGATCTGGTTCTACAGAACCAGCCTGGCTCTAAAGGCTGGGCAGAAATCTTACAGTAATAAACAGAATGGTAACCATATTAAACCAACATGTTATAGTCATGTGAGTAGTCATGTGACTAACATGTTTTTCAACTGGCGTGTGTAAGTAGCGAAGGAAGCATGTCTTTCACCAAACAGCAGGATTGGATTTGAAGTGGGTTTATTACTGAACAGACAGACAAGCCGGATTTCTCTGCTCGAAATTATGAAAATTATTTTGAAAGGATGTTTTCTTGACAGAAAATTGCTTGGAAAATGTACTTTTCCGAGCCGTCTATTGTCAATTTTTGAATCAAATTTTAGGTGCCACTTTGTGCCCTTGTTTCTTGCAGACATGGTGCTTTTTGAACAAACAATACATTTTTACGTTTTATCTAATATAATCTGATCTAATCTAGTCTAATTTAATCTATTCCAATCTGTAACCTAATCTGAATACATGTTTGCTGCACTGAGTTGCTCAGAAAGAAGGGAACAGTCTTATTTGAGTAAATCATGACAGTAACAACAAGCTAAACAATGAGTCAAATGAAACTGAGCCAAAAGAAAAATAAATTAAAGAAATAATTCTTTCAAAGAGATACTTCAGACGAAGTACAAAATATAATGAACAAATTCTTGCGTTTTCCCCATCCCATCAGTGCTGCTCGGTGGTACAGTCTGTCCTCCAAACATTTTCATTTATTCATCGTTCGTTCCCATCTTCCTGAGACAAAGTCGTAACAAGAGCTTCAAAAGCAGCAAAACAACCACATCTGAGTTTGGTTGTGCATTACTTAATACTGATATAACTATACATGATTAATCACAGTCAATTATTTGATTAGATTTTAATTGAGCCCATTAATTAAATATACCTTTTAAGCAACATTCAGTATAATTATTGTAGTGGATGTTTTTGTGTGCAGCCATTTAATCTGACAAGGTGCACAACAATAAAGTGATATCTCTATGCCTTTGTCAAATATAATCGATCAATATTTGTATTTATCAGTCCATATTTTTAAAAATCCGTGTGTGAATAGGATACTGATTGTTATTGATTGTAATTGCCATCTAATGGTATCACATCAAGCAGGCATGAGACAAATATTTCTTTTCTACTATTTTTGTGTTTTGCAGAATAATTTCACCATTTGCTGTTAATCTGTTAAAATCTCCAATAATTGATTTGACACTACTTTTCTCTCTTTATTGGTATGAACATGATTGACTCTGATATGACTAGCATCAGAAATGTTTTCCAAGTTTGTCTTATCGACACACTTCTAAAGTGTGAATTAACTAAACGTGATTACTGAGATGTCCTGTGGTCTTGAACGCCACACACACACACACACACACACACACACACACACACACACACACACACACACACACACATGCTACATGTGTGGAACAGCACTGTGTGTGTTTGGGCTCTGCAAAGTGAGTGAGAAACCGGATGATGTCAGCTCACGCATTGATGGAACAAACCACACGTGTGTCAACACGGATGATATAATAAACACAGCTCCTGTCTGACAGGCAGCGGCGACGCGGTGGAGGCGTGAATGTGAGATTCTATTAGCCTCTAGGAATTAAATTCTAACTAGATAACCTTTGGAATATTAGTGGGTTGTTAAAACCATGGACTCTTTATGTCTCTTTGTGTGGACTCACATTGATGGTCAGCTGGTGCATAGAAATGATCAATGTGTCTCTTCAGTGACACAAAAACCGAGAGGACGATGCAAGAAAGGGTATTTTCTGTCGTACGAGTCGATGTTAGTCTATATAACGTATTGCTGAGTCTTCAGTTCATGTTCCTGCTGCAGTGCGAGTGTCCATCCATCATGGAACTATACAGTAAATTATAGTCAGCCTGAGTGATTCACACCTCACCAAAGCAGCCCTGATGGTCAGTGGTTTTACCCACTCTGATAAATCATTATAAACATGAAAGATGTTGATCAAATTTAAAAACACGATGAAAATATCAAGCAAAAATATTGATTATCTAATGTGACACGGGATGGGCTGGGAAAATCTTGCTAGATCAGCCCTCTGCTCTGCACATGAGGGTGGAGTGGGGGGGGGTATGTCAGGATGTACCAAGAACTGTTAAGAAATGAGCTCTGGTTCACCGTTAGCATTACGATCCTGGACAAACGCTGCTGGTATTTACTGAATGTTAACGCCATCTAATGTAGCTGACATTTTCAAATGGTTGGTGCTAAACTGAGTTAGTGGGGTTGAGAGAGGTGGTCTGGTCCATGGACAACAGGAGACAGAAGATATTTTACCCCCCCCTCCAAAAGAAATTTATATTAAATATTTCTTTAATATTTCACTATTGAATATTTCATGTTTTACCAATAATAAAAAAAAACAATAAAAACAACAACTTTGATAGTTAATGATAAAGACACGATTTCATGTAAAAAAAGTCCAGAGATTTAAATTTTAAAGTCTGATGGGATGTGGAGAAATTCATTCGTTGGAGTTAAAATGCAATAAGGAACAAATGCACCTCCTTATTGAAGGCTCTAGTGACGGGTTCATTTAACCTGTCATGATGGGATGTCCGGTCTCATGAAGCTCTATTAGATATTCAACTTATAAATATCAACGTCTGAAGCTGCAGCAGAAAAAGAAACAGAACTCTTCCCAACAAGTTATGAACCTGATTTCATGAAATTAGGTGAGATGATGGGTTTTTGTTTGATTTTTGAATTGTGTGTTGTGTGTTTGGTGCCTATAGTTGATTATCTGGTGGGGGACCATTTTATCATGTTTATAAAGGAGTCTTTACATCCAGGCATCTTTTTGATAAATAACACGTTTGTAAATTCTGAATAAAGCTGCCAAAGAGCTCCTCACATGATGAGTTCTGCAGCTGTTGAGCCAAATGTGGACCAGTCAGCCAGACTCCAGTTATTTATGGCTCCGCATAGTTTCAACTGTGTGAGCCGCCCTGACAGCAGGTAATTCATTATTTAGTCTTGCTGCTGGTAGGAAATGTGCATGTCTTTTAATGAAACGCTTTCTGTAGTTTTTTAGATTATTTTTATGTCTTTTACACACTTTTCCTGTATTTAAAAGATACTAAAATTACTTTTCTAATATAAAATAAAAAATCTGTAAAATCATAAATCTACTTTTTTAAAGAAAGTTCTCTGTGTCAGGTTTAAGATTAGTGATGCTATCATGTTGTTGAATTATGAACCAATCAGAAACTGGACATGAAATTATAGTTTATATAATTTATAATTGGATTATTTTTCAGTTTTAACCCTGATTATTTGTATTATAACACTGTTGTGTTTTTTAGTGCCTCTAAACATCCTTAATTCAGCATAAAATAAGTGAAGTGGTGTAGTTTTTCGCATAGTAATTTACATATTTTTGCAGTATTTGGCTCCTTGTTGCAGTTACTTTTATTTTCTATTTTTTTACAGTGAGTTGGGAGTCCCCGACGTCAGATTTCAACAACCAACCATCACATCTTTTCTTGTATCTGTTCTTTTAAATTAGAGTTTAAAAAAAAAAAAAAGTAAGAGTATCAATCAGCATGGAATATCAGTATCTATAATCCTAATGATACCCATTCCTAGAAGAATAATGGCCAGGCAGCGCTAATGATTAGCGCTTGTGGTTTTATGTTCAAGTTGATTATATCTATTCAAATTTAAAGGCACTCATGGAACAGTTATGACTCTACAAGTTAAAATAGCACTGCGGCTTTGGATTTTTATGATAATTATTATGATTTTAAATGTGTGAGAGGGATCATTATACCATACACACAATTCATTTGACCACCTCACCAACACTGGAGTGCACTGATAAAAGTTTCTCATTTTTGCATGAATGTCCGGACATTTTCACATCAGATTTATAGAGCCCCCCCCCCCCCGGGACATGATGCATCCTGACACCTTAATATTCTTAAGATACTGCCTGATTGGAAAGAAAAGGTAGGCGGATGAGGAGGAGGCAAAAATGGCTGAATTTATCACTGCCTGTGTTCATCTATTTATTTGCACTGGATTCCCTCATGTCAGTAGCTCAGAGAGGAGGGACCCGTCCTGTCTCAGTAAATCATCAGTGCAACAACAAGCTACTGAGTGAACCAAGTGAAATAGAGCCAAATAAAATAAATAAAGAATTCCATGCATGCTGTAATTCATTCAAAGGCATGCCTTGAAATATAAGTTATAACTAAGAAATTCTAGTTTTATCCCTGTACCATCAGCAGGAGAAGCATCCTCAGCACAAAAAAATACTATATTTTGAAATTAGTTTAATGATATCTCAGATTAGGTGCAGCACCATGGTGCAGTGTGTAGCTCTGTCACCAACTGCATCATGGGCCAGCTGCAACGCACTCATGAGGCATTTGTCAGCACATTGCTGGCTTCTTCTTTTCTTTGCTCTGCCAGAGTTGTAGACGGATCCCAGGAAAACGACAGAAGTAAAAATCACAACATGTGGACTTTTCTTGCTTCGCTTCATGCTCTTCTTTTCTCAGTCTGTTACATCCATAAAGGATGTTGTGTCTGGCTTGTCAGTGTATGACCGGTTTAAAGAATTATCTTAAACAGCCCATAAAGCGAGAGAAGGGATGGATGAAATATAAATGCAGGATAAGAGGGGACACCAGTCATCGATACCCCAGAGATCAAAGAAGTTCAGAGGATATTAAAGAAGCTTGTGATGTGTGACGTCACAACTAATTCATTAAAAGATAGAAAACAATTGAAACCATTAAAAATATCCAATAAATTCATACATCTATATATCAGTCTCTGCCCTGTAAATCATGGATATACATTACATAAACAGCCATTTCTGATTTTCCAGCTTCATGGAGCCCCTTGTCTTTGGGGACAAATTTGTTGAAAATTGAAGTAAAGATATTTTCTATTTGTATGGAATATTCAGTGTGCTTCCCTTTTGACAATTCCATCAGGTCTTCTTAGAATTGGAATTATACACAGCATAAAATTAGAATATGTATAGTTTTAAATGCAAGTTCTCCAGCGCCACATCTCAGCATACGGGGGGGGGGGGGGGGTCATGACGACAGGAGTGCAACAAAGCGCTTCAAATAGGACAACAAACGGCGTTTTGATTCACTTCATCTTGATTTGTCATCCTGATGTGATTTATGCTGGAGGTGATTGATTTTCCTCCTGACAGAGTGGAGCTGATGTTCAGTGTTTACCGTGGAGTGTGTTTCCTGCATGGAGCTGTGGGCCACGCTGGCTGTATCCATGCTGCCCCGCCTGCTGCTCGCGTGCCCTTCAGCCAGCCAGCACCCTGAGGACCCCAGCAGAGCGGCCACAGCCACGGTCCACACACCCAGGCTGCCCATGTGTCTGCCTGAGTGGAGAAGCAGAAAGAAAACACAAAGAACGTCGTGGATGGTACGCAAAACATCGTTCCTCTTCAAATTCATCCTATTAAAGGGAGCAGGAACAGTTCGGTTTGTTCTGTACCTGTTGTATAATAGCACTCAAATAATTTATTGTCTCTACTTGAAAAATAATTGTCAAGCATTGTCACGTAACTATTACTATAAATTAAGCTCCTTTTATTCCAATCATATATAAAACAATAACTGGAGGCGCATTCTTTAAAAATCCCTCTAATCCCATGCATACAGAGGATCAGATAGTACACAACCACATCCAGTCGTCATGGACACACACACACACACACACACACACACACACACACACACACATGAAAACACTGCATCACACACCAAATAAAAATCACAGGACAGAATTCAGAAAAACTTGTGAGGTCAACAAAGACACTCTGAAGGTTCAGAAGGTTGTGTTCATGAGGAGTGTCAGGCATCAACGCAAGTAGATGTTTTACTGTTGTAACACAATCAATCACACACAATCAATCACACACAATCACATACCCAATCAATACACTCTCAAGAAAAGCATACACTCAGCGTCCCAGGTGCTCTCACAACAGGACTTGTTGAACCTGATGTAAACACACCTAAAGCAGAGCAACAGAGCACCCACAGGCAGTGACCCCCCCCTCAAGGGATGGCCCCTGACATCCCAAACACGATCCCAGGGAAGGGTCAGGATCGGGCTCCAGAATGAAATGGAGTTCAAGCCCAGGGTCCGAGAAAGATTCAGGAATGGGCTCGGGCTCGGAATTGGGAACAGACTCGGGCTTGGGCACAGACTCGGACACAGACTCGGACACAGACTCGGGCACAGACTCGGACACAGACTCGGGCACAGACTCGGACACAGACTCGGGCACAGACTCGGGCACAGACTCGGGCACAGACTCGGACACAGACTCGGACACAGACTCGGGCACAGACTCGGACACAGACTCGGGCACAGACTCGAGCACAGTTCTGGGACTGGCCCTGGAACAGGCTTGGAAGCCGCCATGGTAGGTTTCCACCGCTGCATGAGGTTGAAATCTGGATCCTGCTTTACTTACAGTCTGATCAAGCACTGCCTGAAGAGAACCAGGGTCTGCTGGGTCCAGTCTTGGCCAGATTGTACTGTCAGAAACACGATCAGGACACCAGTCCAGAAGTTTTGCTCCATATTTTAATCTGGCGACGCAGAAAAATCCAGGAAACACAAGAAGACTCAAGAATTCCAGAACTAGACAAAAGGGCGTGAGTACAAAACAATCTGGACCAGAAACAAAAGCCTCAGGCTGTCCAGCCTGATCAGGTCGAGGTGTTGAGATGAACAACAGGTGTGGAGACGAGACTCCGCCCACGTGTTAGGCCCCTCCTCCTGCCACACCCCAGCACAGCAGAGAAGCAGAACACCGACACCAAACCGTGACAGCATTACGTCACAGCGCCCGTGTGTGTGTGTGTGTGCGTGCGTGCGTGTGTGCGTGCGTGCGTGTGTGTGTGTGTTTGTGTGTGTGTGTAAATTAATGACCACTTGTAAAGTTTAGTCTAGTACAAAAGAACATTAATGCATTCTGCAGACATAACAAATAGGAATTTTGTCTGCAATAGAAAACCTGTATTGTAGTTTATTGTATTTATAGTTTATTGTATTTATAGTTTATTGTATTTATAGTTTATTGTATTTATAGTTTATTGTATTTGCGGTTGTGGGTTTGTGTTGTACGACACTAGTGGTTCTCATATTGTGTTTCTCAGGCTCTCTGCAAAAACTTTAATTTTTTAATATTTAATGAACTTCATAAACGCGCTGACGTCTTGTCTGGTGTTATCAGCTAATGCAGGTGTTTATGAGTGCGCTACGTGTCGGGGGCAGATTGTTATGTACGGTCTTGTACTTCCAGATAATGTGTTTATTGTTTTTAATGTGGCCTCGTGGTTTATTATGTGAATATATTGTGTGTTACTCTGCAGAACCAGTCTGAAAACAAATTCCCTCAGGGGCCATAAAGTTTGCAATCCAACTAAAACAAGGGCACGAAAACATGATGCATCTCAAACAGTCTCTGTGTTTACTTGCTGGAATATTAAATGTTATAGTCGTGCTGCGTCTCACCTTGACCTCTGTGTCCTGCTTACGTCACCTGACATAACACGGTTCATTAGGACTCATGTTTGGATTTGGATGTCCACCAAGTCTGGGGAGAAATTAACTGGGTTCATTTAGTTAAATGCTGCAGACTGTCGCTGAGCACTAGCATACACACTTTTATCACCATACAATAAACCCTTAGACTGACGAGTGATCCTAAACTAAAATACACTAAAATACTCCAAAGTCTTGAGAGGAACTGTTGAGTCAAGTGATAAATCTTGGACGTTTGTCCGCTACAAGTGACTCCACATTATCCATGGTCATTTGATACAATGGTTATTTAAAAATAATGATTAGCACAACTTTAATTAACAAGTATTATGAGAAAAACGCCCATAAAGTACCAACAGTAATAGTGCTGGTAGGAACAATCGCTCCATTCAGTGTCGAGACTATGACAATATATTTAATTTACTTTGTTTAATGTATGCCAGTTGTCTGCCAGAAAAAATTGGTGGATTGCCCCCTCCAGGTTTGGAGGGGTGAGTTATAGCCTCGAGTGAGGGAGTTTTACTTTCTCGTGGACTTGCTCTGGAGTGTCGAGAAAATGGAGCGTGAAATGGACAGAGGCATCAGCGGTATAGCATTGTACCATAGTGGTAAAGACAGGATGACATAAAGAGCTCTTCATTCTCCAGATGATCTATTTTACAACCCCCACCTTTCTTCATGAGCTCAGGTTAGTGACCAAATGAACACCATCGTAGACACCAGCAGTCAAAATGAGCTTCCGTCCAACGGCGGCCGAGCTCTGCCTTAGGGATAGAGATAGCCCAGAGATAGAGATAGCCCAGAGATAGAGATAGCCCAGAGATAGAGATAGCCCAGAGATAGAGATAGCCCAGAGATAGAGATAGCCCAGAGATAGAGATAACCCAGACATCCAAAGGGAGCTGGGCTATCTCTATCTCTATAACCGCTGCTTTTTCTAACTGGAAAAGAATCTTCTAACTGGAAAAGAATCTGTTGAGGTGGTTTGGGCATCTGATTACGAGTCCTCCAGAGAATTTATTTCCCCCAAAAGGGAGAAGACTCTAGGGGTAGATCCAGAAGTCGCTGGACAGATATAGATCACATACGACCTGGGACCGCCTCAGGATCCCCCAGGAGGCATTTGGTGAAGGTTGTCACAAAATTAGCATTTCCAATTAATATTTTAATTTATTTATTTATTTCTCTTTCTCAAATGCACCCTCTAGCATTTTAAAGTCATGATCTAGAGAATAACAAGTCTCAACAGGAGTCGGACTGACGTGTTTAGCGTTGAATGTGTAATGTTTGCCCCTAACGTGCTGGAGATAACAACGTAACGCTGACCTGCTCAAGAAGTGAATGGGAATAGTGGGGGGGGGGGAGAAGAAGCTGCACACATCAGTGGAGGAAGAACCCACCAGTATCACTCAGCTAGCTAGCCTGAGGCTAATGGGCGCTCACAGACGAGAGCTTCACCCTTGTGAAATTAAACGCTAAATGAGATCTGCCATTCAATGTTTTAATGTGCTGTCTGGCCCCTGTGGCATTGGCCCACACACACACACAAACACACACACCTACACACATTCATATGTGAACACACAGGATTACACACTATCACAGCTCCGGTGATGTGAAATGAATAGAGCATTTTTGAAATGTATCACTCTGGAGAAAGTCTAAGAGTGAGCCATCGTTTGACCAGCATATTAAAGAGCCTGACAAGACCAAGTCAACTGTTCAAGACCTTCCAGATTTGCATTATAAACAGATTCAATGCCCTGGCAGTTACTAAAAAAGAACATTTCCTCACAGCTACTTTTCTCCATATCTCTCATATTTCATGTCTTTCTTAGGAATTTATAATTTTTGGGGCCCAAAAAGTATTGTTAAGGCCTGAAGCATCTGTAGAGCTGCCTGCAGCCCACCTGCTTCTTTATTTAGTCACTTCCTTTCTTGAGGGAAATTTCACTTCATTATATGATGTGCAAGAAATTGGTTTTAGTTTTTTTTTAAATGTAACCTCATCCAGATTTGTGAACTAAAGGATAAACGTAACAAAAGACAAAAGGGAATGAAACAATCCCGTACTGCACAGGAAGGTATTTTTGCTCAGGGCGAGGATCCAATTTTAAAAAGGTGTTAAAATTTCTTCATTAATGCATGAACGGAACATAACAAGCATCCAAAATTATCATTGGTTGTTGCAGCGAGCAGTGTCAGGTCTCATGAAGTCAATAGATTGTTAAAACCGCCACATGTCCAAGGACTGCATGGGGACATTTGAAGATTGAATCCTTGATCATCAAGACAGCATATGCTTTTCTTCACTGTCTGAATTTTCTGTCTAAATATAGTTTCCCCACAACTCAAAGTCACCTTGTCTGCAGTGGCTGACCAAATAATAGGCACGACAAAAATCTCAACTTTATTTGGCTTCATCCAGTCAAGCTGTGTCAGTCACATAACCTTCAAAACATCTAGAACATGTTTTTCTTAATACAAAAACAGCTGACTAACTAGGCATTGCTGATGGAACACATTATAGCATAAGACACGTCACAGATACACCGTTCACAGATCAGGATGGATCAGATTGTCTCAGAATCCAAAATGAGTGTTATGTGCTTCAGTCTTCTCAACATACGCTAACGGTCATTTTTTTCCATCAGTGTGAGGAATTAGAAAACATCTGGCTCTGTTCTGGAGAGCACACAACCTGTCAGACTGGAGCTAATGGTGATGTGTGTCTGCAATATCAAGTATGGATCCTAGAGAGCACACTGTATGCTCTACAGCAGCAACGCTGACTAATTTGCTTCTGTTGTGGAAAAAATTTTCTAAATACAATTTCGGAAAGTTGTTCTCTGGTGTGGATCAACTAATTTACTGCTAAAACTGATTCTTATCTGTGGGCCTGATTCCCAGTCATCTTATTCCAGGAATGATGGTGGAATTTTGGCGTTACACCACAGCTTCCTCTCCATCCATCCATTTTCCTGACGAAAATGGATGGATGACACGTGCTCCGTGGTAGAGCACATGCCTCACATGCTCTGGGTTCAATCCCTGCCATCTGCATCCCTAAAGAAGCACAAGCCAGTGTCAAATGTTGGCCGGTCCCAAGATAAATGCAAAAGGTTGCGACAGGAAGGAAACCCAGCATAAAAAACTTAGCCAAACAAATACGAATGGATGAAAAACTGGTGACTAACGGGAGAAGAAGAAAAAAAGTTGTGTTATGTGCCCCAAGTAATTTTTTTGCACATAAGAAAATGGGACACATGGATTTTGGACCAATATGCAGTAACAAAGACAGAATAAGGCAGTCAGAGACTCCAACATCCCACGACACCCCTGAATTGAAAATGTTACCCTGAGCTACACATGTTTGTGTCTCTGGCTTCCTGAAAATGTTGTGTTTTTGTTTTGTGATTATATCTCATCAGGGGTTCAGAGATGTCTACCTCCAAAGGTATAAAAATTACACTTGCAATACTCTGCTTTGCGGGATGTAACTATTGCTACACGTATTTTAAATCAAAAGTCTTAGTCTGGGGCAGGTGAGGGGGTCATATTGTAAAAGGGGCACTCCAACTCCATCAGGAACAACAAGTTTGAATCAAACAAGGGGAACATGAATCTCTGAGGTTGGGGGTGGGAAGGTTCAGGTTAGCTTATATTTTCAGCGCAGCTGGTGAGGTGTTAATAACTTACAGAAACGTGGTGTGTTTGAGAACCCTTCTCCTGTTTTTCTCTCTCAAACACACACATTTGTTGTTTGTTTGACCGCGAGAGGGTGAGAAATAGATAGAGGCGGACTTCATGTATTTAATGAAGGGCTACTTGTTTGGCTGCTACTGAACAACAAACAATGTTTGTATCAATTTGAATATTTATTTAGCCAAGATCTGCTGTTTGGAAGTGTTCGCAGCTCTCAGTCTGTCCTTTTCTCAGCTCTCACTCATGACAGCCATGCAAATACGATGGACACAGAATGTGGTCATCTTGAGTGTTGGTACTGTGACTGCTTCGCTATGCTACTGTTTGTATGTCTGTCCATTACGTCCCTCTGTTTGCTTGTTTGTTTGGAAAATCACATTTTAAAAGCAGTTGCTACCAGGTTGATAGCATATCCCGCTGTATGTTTTATAGCATGACCACACATGTTGACCACACTGAACCAGACCATACCAGACTAAACTTGACCAAACCAGACTGAACCAGACCAAACCAAACCAAACTAAACCAGACCAGACCAGACTAAACCAGACCAGATCAAACCAGACTAAACCAGACCAGACCATACCAGACTAAACCAGACCAGACCAGACTAAACCAGACCAGATCAAACCAGACAAAACCAGACCAGACCGTACCAGACTAAACAAGAGCAAACCACACAAAACCAAACCAGACTAAACCAGACCAGACCATACCAGACTAAACCAGACCATACCAGACTAAACCAGACCAGACCAGACTAAACCAGACCAGATCAAACCAAATAAACCAAACTAGACCAACCCAAACAAACCAACCCTAACCCCAGTAACACGTCAATACAGAACATGTGTAACCAGATTAGGGTTCATGCAAAGGATTTAAAATGTGTTTTTAGCTTTTGAGGACTTTTTTTTTTTTTTTGGTGCATGACACTAGTTGTGCTAATCTTTCTAATTAAGTCAACATATTAACATTTGATTACCAAAGTGCTAGACACCATCTGGGAATTTTGTTCGGCACACAGTAGTAATAATGTTGACACTGACACCAATCCAAGCGATCCGGAGGTACTCTGCTTCCCATTCTCCATCCCAGCTTTTGCTCCAGGTAGGTTTGCTGTCACAGTTACAAATGACACCTGCAGTTCCATAACAACAATCAGTTCCTGCTCAGCAGGCGTCCTTCCCTGCAAGATGCTGAGCGTTTGACCAAGGAAGGTGGGAGGAACACAAAAAATGACAGTGAACACTACATGCTGAAACTGTAACGTCGGTCCATTGGCACCAGATTGTGTCATTTTTTTCGGAGCTGTGCAAATGGATTGAGGTGTTACTGCCAACAAAGACAATTTTTTTAAATAGATTACTGTTCCACCTCACAAGATATTCTCTAAACAAAGTTTGATCAATCCTTAATAAATGTTTTTAAAGAGCTAAGCGTTTGATCAGCTTAATGCAAACTAAGTGTTGCCTCCAACAAATGCTCCTATTTGGAAACGTCTTTGCTATCATCCCATGTCTGCTGACACGTCTGTCTGTTCTAGCCAGCAGGTTAAGATCACTGCGTAGCATGAAATAAGCCAATAAGCTCACAAATTGTTGACATACCATTATCTGTGGCTGCGGTTTGTATTCAATCAGTCCTCCATTCATTCATTGATTTATTCAGTAAATATTTTATTTTAACAAGGATCGTTGCTGAGATGCGGATGTCTTTTTACCTAAAGATGAGCATTCAGCTAAATCACAGACAGACAAAAGATGATTCACAGGTGTGTGTTGAGGAAAACAATTCCAGGCATGACTGCAATCATAACATAATAACTAGAAATTCGTACATGTTTGAAAGTCATTCGGTTTGTGTGCAGCATCCATATCTACTTCTTGTTTCTGTGTGGTTTAGGGAGACACCGGAGAGACCGTGGGTGTCAATCTCTCTCAGCCACGCATCAGGATCACACCTTTCTAACCCTTATTATCTTCCACACACTCGAAGTGAACAGGATATGCATCCTTTCAGGATTTTTCACTTTCATTTTTTTTTTTTTTCATGATAAATTCTCAGAAGACTCTGGAGTGATGTTTCCCCTAAAAAGGATTTACACAGCGCAGTAGCCTGGAAAGATAAGGTTATGAAGTGTCATTCACCGTAATGTAAAATGCTCATCAGAGCTGCCCTCAGAAAGCAGACATGGGGTCTGACAGCACAGCTGTTAAACTCTGACAGACCTTATCAGACCAGGATCACGGCTGAAGAGTTAAAAAGATTTTACTCTGACATCTTAGAAATTAAGAATAAAAGGTAGAAGGAATGATGATGGCTTACAGTTGCAACAACAAATGGAAGGTCCACACAACGTTAGCCATCAGACAAACTGTGTCACAGGTGGTTTTATGTGCTTCTTAGAGCGTCACATCACAGTCCCAGCTTATTCAAGCTGCACCCATCATCTCATTTAGATACAATAACTGTGTGTCATACAACATTGCAAAACAGCAGCATCATCTGCAAATCTTGTGTAGTTCAATAAATAGTTCATGCATTAGAGACTTTTTTGCACCTACTGTTGTGTTGTGTGTATTTCAGCAGCAGCAATGTCTGCATAAATTTTCTATAATGCACAAGTCTATGATGGTATCCTGTCATTCAGTGCAGCAGAGTGGCTCTAATATGTTTCTGATTGGTTTTGGGAACATCCATATGGGTTTATGACAGAGAAATGCTCTCTAACAGGCTTCACATGCAAAGGCAATCCTTATTAGTCGATCTATATATTGTTGGTTTTGGTTTTTCAAAGAAATTTGTTGACAGGAAAAAAAAATGTATATAAAATGTATCAAAATAATCAAAATGCTGCATATGTTCATGTCACTTAGGAATTTAAGGTGACAAATATAATGTAAGATTAAATATGACAATTGGATTTCTTGCCCAGTGTGTTTACAATGGACTTTCTCTCATTACATTTCCTTAACAGTACGAGAAAACAAGAAACCAAAAGTAAAAAAATAATATTTAAAAGCAGATTAACACACAAATGTGAGCAAAAAAAGTTTATGTTATTAAACACGCTCACCTTTAGGGAGGGAGAAAATATGTTAGCTTAGCTTCTACCATGTTACCTCGAAATACTTATTGTCACACTCAGTTTGTCACTTTCTGTCTCCACATAGACAGAGACCCTCAGGGTGGGAGGTGGGTGAACACCTCCTCCTGAAAATAAAGCACCAATGACTCCTTATAATCTATTCTCCACTTCTTTAACTCAAACTATAGCTCTAAATTTGTCTTTTTCCCTAACATCCTGCTTGTCAGTTACAGATGAAACCCCCTTAAAAAAAATGAAAGTGAATTCTGAAGAGCCTGAACAGTTGGGACCTGTCTGGCTAACACAACTGTGTTTGCTAATTTTAGAGCTTTACCAAAATGTTAAAGAGGCCTGCTTTGGTAACAGAGAGAAAATCACCTGTGAAGGGATAAGTGGCCATTCAGAGGCACTTTGTGGAGAGAAATGTGATTTTAGTTCACTGACTGGAGAACCACTAGAAAACTAAATAGTTAAGTGTTGTTTTTTGGAGCATCATTCATGGTGGCAACAGCCAAAAAAAAAAAAAAAATCAATGAATGTGAGAAAGAAAAACATTCATCTCTAACACCGGATAGTCAGATCGTGTAGTAAACTACAATGCAAGGGTTCCATATGATCCAGAGATATTGACTTCAAGACTCCCCCAAACTAAACTGTATTTGAAATCTTTCAACTGGCTTCAAAAGAGATATAATCAATCTATTTTTATCCATTTTTAGAATAAGTCTTGAAACATGCAGTCAAGGTCAAAGGGTCATCGAGGGGTCGGTTTGTCTGCTGGGTTGACGGGCTCCACCGCTCAAGCTTCACGTGTTTTAAGATGTCAATAGAATAAATAAGTTCAGTCAAATCTTGTCTGAAGCATTTGATCCATAAGAACTTCTGAAAATTTGTACTCGTTTTTTATTATTATTATTATTATAATTTTGCACCTGATCTATTACTGGCAGGTCAGTAAAATGTAGAGTTTACAGAGTGCAGTTCTCTGATGGTATTATTTAAAAAATAAACGTAGAGTGTAGAATAAATGCAGAAATGTAGTGTGATGGAATCTTATTTTTGACCTTGGATGGGTTCTGTCTGACAAGATAGTCTCAGCTCAAAGATCCATTTTCATCATTTTTTAAAATTTCAGTTTCAGAGCTGATAAGAACTTTACACAACAAAAATGTTGACTAGTTAATTCCTGTAGATTTACTGTCTGTTTCCATTTTCCTTAGCATCTATCTATGTTTTCAACTATAAAGTGTATAATGTATAATGACTGGAACATAGCAACATACAGCATTTTTTTTCTATTTGACATGTTGAATGCCTTAAGAGATCAGGAGAAATGAGATAACACCTTTAGTACTGCACTGAATTAGCTGCCATATTCACATAACCTTGAGTCCGACCACTTTTCCAACTGTGATGTGAAAAAGCAACTATTAAATAAAGGACCAACATTTGGCAGTTTTAAGCGCCGGACAGAAGGATGACATGAAAGAGACAGGCAGATGGCTGACTAAACTCACAATAGAAAACAGATACGCCGCGCGACCTTTCTGCAACCCCTTTTCAGATTTCTCTCTCCCTCTCTGACTGTTTCATCGGTTTCCTCCATTCAGACGGAGGAGGTAGCTACTGCTATTTGCTCAGAGCTGCGCTACTGATGCTCCAAGCTCAGCTGCTGTGTTCATATGGGATCCAGCGGTAAAGGTCATCTCTCAAAGTTCAACATTAGCGATAGGAATTTCAAGTGAACCGTGTTGTCCACATTTTACAGCCCTCTGTTCTGCAAAGGATGAACCGACCAGCTCAATATATATATATAATGTAATTTTTTATATTAAAAAATTATATGTGTGTGTGTGTGTGTGTGTGTGTGTGTGTGTGTGTGTGTGTGTGTGTGTGTGTGTGTGTGTGTGTGTGTGTGTGTGTGTGTGTGTGTGTGTGTGTGTGTGTGTGTGTCATTGACGTGTTAATCCTTGTCATGGACCAAATACTAATCATGTTATATGATGTTATATAATTCCTGTAGGTCTCAGTGAGTGTCAGGCCTCACTGAGACCTACAGGACTGAGGTTCATCAGTTCAATTTCAAACTGCATTGTCAGAGCCACACTGTAAATGCTTTCTGCTGGAATCAGGACACAGAAGCATGACTCAACATCTCTACAGTATTTTTAGCATTTTTGTTGGATATGCCTTCATATATTTTTGGAAAATCAAATCAAAGCAAAACAAAACTGTGTTACCAAATGAAATAAAAATACGGAAATGGGTTTGAGTTGCTTGAGGGGATATCTTTGTGTGTGTAAATAAACCCTTCTAGTGATTAGACAAGCTCTGCATGGGGTTCAAGCATAGCGATGCCAAAAGATTTCAACTGTTCATAAATGGGGAATTGTAGCTGATGTGAAAAATGCATTTTTTTCCACTTGAGCATTTCATGGCATCGTCATCCAGGACTCTGTGTGTGTCAGTTCTGAGAACTGGATGTCGTGTCACGTCTTTACTAAGTTAAGAAGATATAAATTTAAAATAAAGTGTGCAAACATGATGACTTACAAAACTCCATAACCATCTTTGCGATGCTCCTCCTATCGTTGCTTGGATCAAATATTTTCAGCAAGATTCTTTACAACTGGCGCTAAAAAGTGTTTTTCCAGCCACAGTTTGTTATGAAGTACTGGATCAGCAACTGTTTTGGCTACTATCAAAAAAAAAAAAAAAAAAAAAAAGGAGTGAGACCAGCGTATACCAGATTTACCAGGTTTCATGTCAGCAGCGCTCCCACCAATGGAATGTCCTGACATTCATGGCTAAGCATGATTTCTACTAATATCTGCTATAAAGTAGGGATTATTCTATTTACCTCAAACTAAACAGGAGGATTTGGTTATTTTGAATGTCCAGATATCATGTCAGCACTCCTTGTTTAACTGATGTATGTATATCAAGCATCAGCACTGAGATTGTTGAACAGTAGAAGGAAAGCTGACTGAAGCCTACATTTTCCCAGCTTCACTCAAAAACCCAATTACGCTGATTCTGTCTGCAGACACGCTTAAAGAGGTGACTACAGTAGGAATAACATCTGTGTGTGTGTGTAAAGGAAAACTGCTCCACAGCTCGTTCACATAACCAAAGCCTTTATTTCCACTCCTGACACTCTTTATTTTACACACATGTATTTATACTCATACGCTGCTCTAAGCTGGTTATAGCTTCTGAGGGGTTTAGAGCACTCCAGGAGCCTTCTTCAACCCTAATGACATGGGCTGGTACAGTGTGTGTGTGTGTGTGTGTGTGTGTGTGTGTGTGTGTGTGTGTGTGTGTGTGTGTGTGTGTGTGTGTGTGTGTGTGTGTGTGTGTGTGTGTGTGTGTGTGAGCCATCCCACTATTAGACTGCCTCTCAAGCAACAACAAGCAAGCACAATCTGCTGGACACCGCGCTGTAATGGCTCTCTGTCAGACAGCTAATAAGTTACACACCAGACTGCAAACCGCAATAACGCCACTGAGTCACGACTCTAGGGGAGGGGGGGGGGGGGGGTGCATCATTATTTCTCAACTGTAACTTTGACCTCAGGTTTAGCTGCAGAGCCACTTTGACAGGGTTCAGGAACATAATGTGACCGCCCCGACAACATAGCAGGAGCCTGGAGCTGACCTGATGGGTGGTTTCTGAGCCCCCCACGAGTGCTGATTTGTGTTTTAGTGTCGTGTTAATGTGATGCTGTCATCTTTTCTTTGAGGGCATTTAAACTGAACTCACTTGTGTTTAAAAGTGGCTGTTCTCTCACATGTTTAGACGCTGGTATTTTCTGTCACGGCTTTACTGAATCATCCGTTAGAAACAGCTCCAATCGAATCCAAGTAAAATAAAACAAAGATCTAACTTGTTCATTTCCTTTTTTGCAAGGGTTAACTTGCATAAAGGCTGCAAAGTTACTGCAAAATAGGAGTTGTTCCAGTTAATATTCTCATTCTGGCGCAAAGGCAGGGTATTGATCCAACATTGTGCATGTGCAGAGCTGCATGTGTTCATATGTGAAACTATGTCTGAGTGGAGCTGGAGGGGGGTGGATGTTGGCCCCATAAAGCTGAAGGGCTTGGATTCACAATCAGTCTTTCACAGATAGCACAATGATGGATGGCGTAATTCTGTTCCTGGATGTTGGCTCCATATCTGGTTCCAGGTGAAGAGGAAATCCAACAAAGCCAAAGAGAGGATGGAGAAAGAGAGGGGGGGGGGCAGGGAGTGTAGTGGAGGGGTAAGAGGCTGGAGCGTTTTCAGCACCGTGGAGAGCTCCGGCGCGCTAAACGCTATATCACGGCACCGTGCGCGCCAACCAATCCTCATTTCCCACTCCGCTGCGCGTCAGGGAGGTTTTGCTGCCACTCTTCCAGGTCTCTGGTGACACTGATAGGATTTTCCCATGAGAATGCGCTGAAGCAGCTCATTTAACATAATCAGACTCTTAAGGACCCCCCCCCCTCCTTATTCTTAAGAGTTGAGGTGAGTAGAGGGAGGGAAAGATGCGCTTCGGACGCAGGTCATTAAAAGGTAAATTCTTCCCAGCGTATGCCAAATACATCGGAATGGGGTGGGGGGCGGGGGGTTGGGGTGTGGGCATGGGAGGGGGAATCAATGCCTGAGAGCCCCCAAGGAAGGATGTGCGTGTCTCACTGTGTTATCATTTCAGTCCCTCTGCTGCTGCTTGAGCAAACCTGGCGCATCCCGGCGAAGCGCAGCCACTCCGGACCATTTATCAAACACTGCCCCGGTCGTGTTGGAGGAGGCGCAGCCGCGACGGGCTTATATGAGGGACAGAAGCAGGCATCTGCTCATACTGAATGATTAATCACATCCCCGTGTTGCGCCCGACGACAAGGGGACACCGGGTTGCGTTCGGAAACACACACACTCTCTCCGGACGCAGCCGCTGCGCACCGCGTTCCTGATTGGGATTCTGGGGCTCGTTGCGTATTATTAATGCACTACTCACAAACTAACTGGAATTTAAAGCATGTCACTGCCAAACACTTCATCTACTTTCATTCACTCACAATCCCAGTGCATTTAGTGACATCCACAGCAGCGCCATGCACACAAATAAAGCAAACTTGTAGAAAAGGAAACTAGAAATAAGCCTCTAAACAACCTTTGCGCATCAGTAAACACCAGCTTCCATCTTACCTGCGCTATTCCGAGGCAAGAAGGCAGGAAAAAAGGGGGAAACTGGAGCAAAAATGTGCCACAGATTTCCTCGCAATGACGCGTCCAAACTGCGTTCTTTTAGTTCCACTCCTCTCCTCCAGCTCCAGCGGGGCGTCGAGGCTTCAGATTCAATGACGCGCTGGTGTTCCTGCAGCGGCTGCCTCACTGGCGACGGACGGGTGGCGCGTCCCAAGTCTCAGCAGCGCGTTTCCATCCTCCGGCTCGTCCGGCTGGTTCTCCTCTCAACGCTCCGATCCTGCTCTGCTTTATTTCAACTCCCCTCACTCCGATCTCCTCGTGACGTCACAGCCGCTGCGCGCCAAATGCAGTGAGGCTGCATCTGCAGACTGCAGGCGCTGTGAGCAACACCTGTATGGCGTGTGTGTGCGTGTGTGTGTGTGTGTGTTTATGTTTATGTGTGATTATCAGTAATGTTGAGATGATTTTGATTACAGTATTATTATTATTATTATCATTATCATTAGTAGTGGTAATAGTATTAACCACTTAAAGACATCCAATCACCCAATTTTGACATTCATTATTCAGATTTTCTTCCAGATAAAATTAAGGTTGTCTTAATTACAGAATTTTTGAATTACTGTATATCAAAATTCTGCAGCTTACAGAGTTTTGTGCATTCAAAAACAATTTAAAGACAAAATATTGAGTTGGTAATTAGAGACAGGTGATATGGATGTGACATTTTTTTGGGTACGTATTGATCTAATGAGTTCTGTGAAAATATAATCTACTTTTGACTCCTGGCAGCTGTAAGACCAACATTTACAACACTACTGACTGCAGGAGCAGGTATGTTGGAACAATCAGCAGGTTTACCTGGTTATGTTAACGCTCTGTTCAACTGGTCAAATAGCATATCCATTTTCTTTTGTATCTTCTGCTTTACCCCTTTGAATAAAATATCTGGAAGACACAATAAGACCTACATACTGTAGTGTATTCTAAAAAGACACAGGAATGGCGGTGTCTCCATAAAAATTTCATGTGGAGCTAAAACATTAATGCTTGATGTAACATTTATCAAGACAATAAAAAAAAAAAGGTTGATAAAAATAAGAGACAAACCTGGGGAATGTGGAAAAGTTAAGAAGGAACTTTAATCACAAAGTTACAATACTCCAATCCTACAATGCTGTAGGGGTTCAAAGGAAAGAAAGAATGTTAGACAGAAAAAAGGAAGAGCATTTAATTTATTTAGTTCAGCAGGTAGAGCAGCACAGCCTGCAGTAACAGGTGATAATGAACACGTCCTTAAAGCACAACGATGCACAATCAGTAACCACAACGCTGCCTTCAGTCCTTCATGCAGCTTGATAGGAGTCAATTTAAATGCTATTAGTGTGGATACTATTAAACACAGCTGTATAATTAATATTTCATGTGTGTGTGTGTGTGTGTGTGTGTGTGTGTGTCAGTGTGTGTGTGTGTGTGTGTGTGTGTGTGTGTGTGTGTGTGTGTGTGTGTGTGTGTAAAGATCATCCTTACCTTAGGTTTGTACTTAATATATTTTCACACATTATTCTGACCTTAATGTACACCTTGCTACATTTTTATAAGGGCAGCGTGGTAACACACAAACACACACACAGGAAGTGCACACACACACGTTTTAACCTGTCTCTGGGCCATCGCCGTGGAAATGTTCACATCCACATTATTGACAAATGCATATCAGATCTAGTCATAAAACCGACAGCTCCTCGGCGGAATGCAGAGACGATCTCAGACCGCTGTAGGCGTACCCTGAGTGGCAAATCAATCACGCCTAAATGGTGCAAATATGAATCGACCCCTGAGGGGCTCGTACAAACGACAGTCCGTGCATGACATTGCAAGAGGAACACGGTGTGCATTTTACCCACAGATACACCCATGGCTGCACAAACGGAGTTTCAGACTAGCATGTGGGGACTTAGCAGTGACAGCAGTCATCATTATCTCTGCCATCATTTGCTCAGGAGTGTTTGTACGAGCAGTCATACTTCAGAAACATAACATCTTCTCCCCTCAACCATAAAGGCACTCAGGCATGTGTCAGCACTAAAAGGTCTCTCTTACGTAGCTGCTCCCTCAGAGACAGAAACACCAGGAGATAGAGCCATAACTCTGCTTTATGCCCTTTTTGCTCTCCTCACCACTGCTAGTATTGATTTGATTCACACACACACACATGCACACACACACACACACACACACCCCACACACACACACATAGAATTGCCCATCACTTACTGCAGTGAGGACTCCCATGCTATGCTTGATATGAACTCAAATAAAATTTGTTGTTTAACTGTTAACTCTTTTAGGTAGATACTGTATATTGTTTGAATATCAAATGGTAAAATTTGCATCTTTGAACCAGACAAAAACAATAGAGATGGATGATCGTTGTGCGACCGTTTACCTTTGTGCATCAGGAAAATGTGATGTGTTTGAGGTCAGAGGTCATGCATAGTTAATAGTTAGTCAACTGAGAATAAAGGTAAGTTGCAGATAATATACGGTAGGTGAGTAATTTGTGAATAAGAGTGGAGTGTAAACTTTTGCATCATTCTGATCAGACTTTCATCAGACACAATCCTTTCTACACAGAGGCCTGAAGAGACACATATCTGGACCACCAGTCGAACCTCATGTCATTCACTCTATATGTACTAAAAGCACGAGAAAATGACAATTAGTCCTGTTAAAGGTGTTGTGTTGTCTCGTGACTGACCATGTTGAATCAGTTTCTGAAGATACTGGGTTGTTATTTAGTGTTGGAGATTCCGATCCCTCTGCCACCCTACTGTTTAATGTTAAAATGTTAGTGTCCTTTCAGAAATACTTTCATCAGATGTAATCATTTATTTGATTAAATATTTTGAAATGCTTTTCTTCAAATATTAAAACACATATTCACGCAGATTTAGAACGACACAATCAAACTTTTAAGCTGTTTTCTTTTTTTAGAACCAAAAATAAATAAATAAATTCAATAAATTAAATTCAACACTTAAGTAGACAAAGAACTGGGCTGAGAGAAGGTTTGTTGCTCATCCCATATTTCTCTTTTCTCTTGATCATTCTGTACATGTGAAACATATACCTCAGTGCTGTAAATGAATTTAGCTTAAATACTCAAGATGAAGTGATTTGCAGACGAAAATAAAGAACCGAGCAGATCATCAGGCGACAGAACAGAACGGCAGAAAGTGTAAATATGCTTCTCCTTCCCTGACGTCTGTAATCCGTTATGCTGTCTGCCGTGCTTGAGTTTGTTTCTCAGGTCTTTACTTGTTCAGTATTCAGAAATGTAAATGTTCCACATTAATATTATTTCTGCTAAAATGTTATCCTGCTGCCAGGGTTGGAGTCCCACTGGAAGCTCATTATGGAGATCACAACTTTTGGGGTCAACAGTTAAAATTTTGCTTCACAAATTTTCAGAAAATCAGTGGCGCTTGCTGTGAAAAAAAAACAAAAAAACATGCAATAGCTGGGGAAAAAAAGAGGAAAGCTGAACATGACAATATTCTACAGCTATAACATTATCATACACACAAACAAGTAACCAAATGTTTGTTGAGAATTTACCAAAGATACAAGTATAATGACACGACGAAGTGCTCTCGTTCTGATTGGTGCACACACAATTAATTTGTCATGTGGTTTATTTCAGAGAGCTGAGGAAAACCTATTGAGTCTCTGTCTCTCTTTCTCTTTCTTTGTAATCCACAAACAGGGATACACACGGAAATGCATACCTTGCACACACAAACACACACACACTCGCCTTGTATAATGGTCTTTCTTTCCTCCTGCCCAGCTTCAATTTGATGGCAATGGGGCCGCCAGGTTCCCCAGATGACCATCCAGATAGAGCTAACAGATGAAAGCAGCAGTAAGACGCTAGCAGTAATGGCGCTACAGCTCCGGCTTACAGACCATATTTCTCCCTGATGACTGTGGCTCAGCCTGACACCTGCAGGAGTGAGCTGTTTGGACGAGAGGACGGAAAAATGCGGAGAGAAACAAAAGCTTTTGCTCGCCGTGCACACGTGTGCATAAACAGATTTCGTTTGTTGCATTCCACAGAATAACTACCTTTGGTCATTATTCCTGGAGAACAAGCAGGCGATATGTATACAGGTAGTCCTCAACATGCGAACACTGGACCTACAGACATTTAGAGATACAAAGAAACGTGCGCCGTCATATCCACCAATGTCACGCAGTTCCTCTATCTGCCACAGCCCCCGCCGAGCAGCACCGCTGCGTTCCCGCATCTCCGACACTCATCTGACCTCATTCTTCAAGTACTTCATTCTTCTTTTCCTCAAGGATTAAATTATAAGGAGCAACAGTTTATTGTAAAATAATCAGAATTCAAAACCATCACATGAATCAGTGACATTTAACGGCAGATTTTAGGATTATAGGTATGTATATGTATCATTACACTATGCTGTAATTCTTATTTATTGTACAGTAACATGATATTATGTGCTTTTCACGGTTTATACTGATTTTACGATTCCAATATCTGTGGCAGATGCTAAGTTGAGTGCAAAGATGTATACTTTTTGGAAATCCACTGTATAATCAAGAACGAATTAACTCGAAATGACCTGTACCTGTATTTTATTAATTATGTGTTGTTTTTATGTCCTGTAATTATTTCTGGTAGGTCTTATGGAATAACACTTTAATATTTGGAGTAATAATGATATTTAATTGACCTCAAATGGTGATTGTAGACTGAAATTTAACAAAGAAATACTTAAGAATAATCATGACGGTATCATGATTATGTTTTCACATCATAATGTATTTTGCTTTTTTGTGAAAACTAATCAAAAGTTCAAATTAAATGCTTGATAACAGGATTGAAACAGGACTTGCATAATTAAATATATTTTCATGTAGTTAATTTCTGTTTTTGGATTTTTTTACTACGATTTGATTACAGAAACACATGATGTCAAGCGATCTATTTGGTTCATTTGTTAGTGAAAAAAAGGAATGATTTCACTCTTACCATGCATGCCCAACAATGACTATTAAAATGGATTTCCGCATTAAATTTTCTTCCAAAAACATCACCACAGTCCTTGTGGGACAGCTGAAGTAACTGGGCTGGTACTGATATTAGACCAAGTGGCGTCTGACTCTGTTGCCGTCATTTAGAGCCTCTATTCCCAGACAGACGATCTGCTCCAGGGGATTTGGCACATGACAACACTGACATCACAATTCTGGACAACGAGTGCAGAGGATGAAATTAATGGACACATGATGGGGAGGAAGTTCAGGGGAAATCAATGTGGAGTGTGTCTGTGTGTGTGTGTGTGTGTGTGTGTGTGTGTGTGTGTGTGTGTGTGTGTGTGTGTGTGTGTGTGTGTGTGTGTGTGTGTGTGTGTGTGTGTGTGTGTGTGTGTGTGTGTGTGTGTGTGTGTGCTTTGCCATTGTATTACCATGTTTATTTCAAACATATACATTTTAATTTTCCATACGATGCATGCAGGACATGTATTATTCAGTCATGTAAACACTTAGTGCTCATAGATGTTCATTTCCCAAAAAACAACAACAATAAGTGTTGGTTTTGTTGTGTGTAACCATGGTAACAGGTTTAATAAAGTAGATATTTTAACCAAGACCGTAATGTTTCTTTACTAAACCTAACCAAGCTGTTTTTGCATAAACCTTAGCAGAGCTTATTGACACCATCGTGGCATCCTTACAAGAATATTGGATGTGAATCAATTTTGTACGTTACTGTCAGATATAAACACGATCCATCCATCTTCTGGTAGGTGAGACCTTTGCAATCGCCTCGTCTACAGCTGCTTATCGTCCTACTGGAGCCTATCCTAGCTGGCTACAGGCCAGAGGTGGGGGTACACCCCAGATGAGACGCCAGGTCCACATGGAAGACAAACAACCACACACACACACACACACACACACACACACCAACAGACAATTTGTGTAAATCAATTCACAGCAGGGAGAGAACCCTGGAGAGAACACACTGCTTCTGTCCTGCAACAGGTTGTTTTAAGCTCCTAAACAAATAGGAGCTTCCCCGTTGTTCTTCCTTATTTGTGGCTCATGTTTACACTTCTACGTGAATTTAATCCAGCAAATTCTTGTCTAGTATTTCATTCATCGAGTCAACTGGCAAGTTTCCCAGAAAAGAAATTGAAACCAAGAAGCTACAAATGTTGCTCAACTTCTACCCAACATATGTGATTACACAAAAGCCTGATGTTCTTACTGTGTGTTTGCATTTTGTAAAGGCTGCAAAAATCCTTATCATTTCCATCTGAGACGCAGCTCAGTTTACACTTTTACTTTTTGGAGATGGTTCATGCAGACTAGAGCTGTATGAGATTGATGTGTTAATTAGATTATATGATCCAGAAGGTTGACATGACTGGAGCAGGAGGAGGACTGGAAGCTGAGCGGCGCTGGTTAGCTGGAGGAACTGGATGATGCTGGTTTGTGATGAAAATGAGACACAAAAAAAACCTCGGATTAGCAGCAAAACCAGACTGAAGGTGGACTGAAGCATCTCTGTTTCTTTGGCTGCTGAAACCTCTAGGAATGGCTGTATGTCTGAACTGAGGGTAAATACTGCAGAGGCCTGATTGATGGCCACCCATGGGTGAGACCGGTGACCTTGTCGACCAAAGTCAATAAAGAAAAGGACTTTGTAGACCAGATCCTTTGAAAGATGCTCTCCTGAACTGGGACACGGCCAATCCGTGGACAGAAAAAAACATTGGAAAGAGGAAAGAAGAAAACACAACAGACTCATGTTGGTAACAGATATGAAGGGGAAGCAAAGTCATGGTGGTTTCAAAATAAAATGTTTTCATGAAATGAGTGTGTAGACAATGATATTTAACTTATGGTTTAGAAGAGTGAATAACAGATTAAACACATTAAATATCTGACAGTATAAGTCCTGAAATTAAAGTCAATATTCAACTGGGTCTAGCAGACACACAGAAGTTGGATCGGCTGCCTTTCTGTCCAGACTGTCTCGTGAGCTCACGTTAGTGACGACGAGTGGCACCAAAGGCAGATTCTCCTGTTTCTAAAGTACGGTAATGATAAATATAATGTTAATTCTAGGACACTCAATAGAGCGCAGACAGACCTTTTAGCATAAATTATACAGTTATCTTAACAACAAAATGACATGTCAATAATCCGACCCTATGGATTCTGATAAGCCAAAAGAAGCTTTAAATAATAGATCAACATCTTGTCATCATCAGAATGACTCCAAAGATTATTGGTTCTTATGTTCCTTGAAATTCCTCTAGTTTCTGGAAATTTTGTGAACTTTTTTAGTGCATAACTGATAAAAATGTTTTTAAAAAAAAGAATATACATATACAATATACAGTATATACAATATATAGATAAAGTATGTGTGTGTATATACTCTCTCTCTCTCTCTCTCTCTCTCTCTCTCTCTCTATATATATATATATATATATATATATATATATGTGTATATATATGTATATATATTTATTTTTTTTTTTTTATTTTTTTTTTTTTTAGATCAGAGGTATCCAGCACATAGTTTTTGTGTTTTACCCACAGTCACTCCACAGCAGGACGGTAAACTAGAATTACTGCTGTGTTCACACATGCACACCCACACCCACACACACCCACACACACACACACACACACACACACACACCCTCACACTAGGACTATATGATTTTTGAATCTCTTTTCCTCGTGATTCATTGGGGAAAGGGGTAGTTCCATTGATTAATGTGTAGTTTGTGTTTTCTAAAACCCTTTTAACTGCAGACATATAGTATAGTATTTGAAGTATTAGTATCTTTTCTTGCTTTTAATTCTCAGATTGTGTAGAAAACTAAGTGATTTATAAGACAGGAGCCAAAGATAGGGAGTAGGGAAGGATTATAAACGACTGGTGGCCCTGCCAAGCTGGGGCCTGATCAATACAGTAGATGTGAATCTGAGTCATTACGGCTGACTGAGAGCCAGCAGAGCCCAGAGGGACGGAGTTCCGTCACTCCCTCAGTGAAATTAATACGCTACAATAAAAGCGGCTGCTCTGCTTTCACTCATCATTTCAATATCATTTTGCGAGAACCAGTGACAAAGGCCAAATTACATTAGATTCCTTCAGTGTGGTGCAATGGTCAAACACCAGCAGTGTGTTTTATGTGTGTCAGGTGGAGATGATGGATTTCACGTTCGTCTTTCGTGAAACGGGACTGAAGCGCTCAGACGTTCTTGAGGTTTGGAGGTGAAATGAGTTAAGAAGTGTGAAGTGGACGCAGTCACTGATGTCTTCTGTAATTCTCAGAGCTGAACCCCAATTCTTGATGTCCACAGGTTTAGTAGCAGCTCCCGTATGCACACAAGACCGATGGGTAGGAAATGAAAAACGTCACATGTCACAAAAATAAAAGTTTAAACGCTTGTTCATAAACTGTTTTCATTAAATTTTACCATTTCTGACTATGATAAGTGTCTATTATTTATTATATATAAATGCTGTATGTATTTACGAGGCAGATTAAAATTACCAGTGAAGGTGTGGCTCTACCCAGGATTAAACCAAGTTTGATATGTAATTACTCAGTGACAAGAGTAAAAAGTAATTTTTTTAAAAATGTAATTTAATTTAATTTACTATACTTTAGTAATCCCTGAAGGGAAATTAAGAATGGGATGTGACACAAAAGGAACAGGAGGTTTTTATTTCCTTACTTATTGTTCAATAGACTTAGAGCTCCACCAATCAGAGTGATAACAGGATGAGTTGTGCACCATCTGTTGTAAATAAGAGAAGGAGATCAATCAACCTCAGCTTTAACACAATCGTACAACACTGAATATCAGTCAGAGACATAAACTGCGTGGGAAGAGCATGATAGTGGGAGTTAGGTTTTTTTTGTTGTTTTTCTTTTTCATAAATGTCAGAATTTTCTCCAACCGAATTCAAAATATGAAGACTTTCACTCTTTAAATCATTGATAAATGATCCGTTAAAAATGACATGGTCATTATACTGTTAGAAATGCAATAGTTGTGTTCCAAATTGAATAAAATGTCCTAATCCCTTATAAGGAACTCAATGAAATACTTTGAAATTCAAAAAATTCAACCTTAGATTGTTATGGGAGGGCATTGCAAAACTTTATTTCTGTTGTCATTTTTCTAAATTTACTACTGGAGCCTATTTCAGCTGGCTATGGGTGAGAGGCAGGGTACACCCTGGACGAGACACCAGCTCATCGCAGGGCTGCATGAAAGAGAAACAACCAGTCCAGCACACACTCACACCTAGGAACAATTTGGAAAAAGAGTCACTGGCCTGTTAAAGGGTTAAAATGCTTGATGCCACACATAGAATCTGCTGCTGATAAATAACTGCTAACAGTTGTAGGTAAATGCCAACATAACTAAGAACATATCAAATACCACGGATGGAATATGCAAATTTAAGATGACAGTTTGGGGATGAAAGTAGTGTTTTTACATTTTATTCTGAATAATGAGTTATCTTGTAAAGGACAGAATGAAACATGAATGCAGTTTGAATCTCACCTCAGTGTGGACTTTTATCTGGAATGTTTTGTGCAGGTAAACATGTGAGATGTCATCATCTCTGTCAGGTCCTCAGATTTTGGTTGCACCACGTTGTCTGTTCTCTGTCACTATTTCAGGAACAAAGACAAGTCGTGAAAGACTGGAGATGACGGATCAACACCGAGAGAGTGAGAGAGGCAGACGGAGTGTGTTCACGTCTGGAGTCTGTTTGTCTTTTTGTTTTAAATGTAAGCCTGTTTTGTAAAGAAAACCGTACATTAGCCTTTTTTCTATGAGCCTTGCAGTCAAAGCGTTGGGTGGTAATGTCACATCAGCGCCACCTCATCAATCGTAGTTGTTGTTTGGCTGTATTCGTCAATAGGAAGCAGCATACCCCCACCAACAGCACAATAATCCCGTCTCTTTTATAATCTAATAAACCATAATCTCATTAGAACACTTTATGTGGATTTGTTCCAAAAGATTAATGAGCAGTTATAAAGTCTGTCTTATTAAGTTAATGCTGACGCCTTCTGTCCTGCAGTAGTGATTGTAACCTCACATATCCATCAGCGGCGGGCCTCCTGTCAAACGTGTCCTTGAGCTTCTGAACCTGAAAACAAATGCAGAAAAATAAAAAAAAAATTGCAAACATACCATCCTTTAAAAAAAAAGAAAAAATCCTTGTCATGCTCATCACAGCGGCAAAAATTCTCATTTTCTATTCATTCTTTCTCACCGCATTTACACTTTTTCCTTTCATTGACGAAGCATGTTTAATAGGTTAACATAATGGGATAAAAGGGTCAGTACTTGCACTCATTTTGAAATGGTCGGTCTATTATGTGGAAGGTTCGTGTGTGTGTATCTAGTGTGTGCTGTAAATTGAAGGATTTCACCAAATAGTGCGGCAGATGTAGTGGGAGTGGGTGCTGGTTCTGTTTGTTACCAGGCTCAACCAGTTTGTCAGACTGGAATAAACAGGTGGAGCAATCATGTGGAACAAACAGCCATGGAACATGAGGGTGGGTTAAAAAAAAAAAGACACAACACAAAAAAAAAAGTGCAAACTAGACATACATTAAACTCACCTGGGTGTAATAATAAATTGTAATAAATGTCTGAAATGTCAAAAATAAATGTTTGAAATAAATAAATGTTAATACATTTGTTTAAAATATAAATGTTAATAAAATAAATACAAATACATAAATATTAATATAAATACTAATACATTAATATTCGTATAAATGTTAATACATTTATTTCATTTATTTATAAATTAAAAAAATGTTTTTATTTATAAATGCTAATAAATGTTTGAAATGTCTTCAGATATGATTATGCACTATATAAATAAAATTTGACTGATTGATAATAATTAATTACCAGTAACAGTATGTGAGTGAGGATCAGGGTGTTGCAAATATGACTCCATAGGTCACATCTTCCACGGTGAAAGATTCATCCACATCATCAGTGATGTATCCTGGGGCCCCAGTGAGCTCCATTCACCATACTGGATTTTCAAACATTATCATGCTGCTTTCTTTTGACTATAAAAATCTAGTAAGTAAAGTAAAAATAAGTAAAATAAATCTGATAACAAGCTGAGTTCCCTTATTTTGAAATAAAATGTATTTCCTGAAATTTGCTGGTTATTCTTTTGCAACGCTGTTTTATTTTGAAAAATTCATTTGCACTCCACACTTCCTGTCCTCTAGCCGTGCTATTTGTCTTTACCTCCCTTGGTGTCTCTGTATTCATGTCAGATTATCTTTGCGATTGTCTTGTTGTCTTGTTGTTTCCACCTTCCCCCTGTCTCCTCTTCTGTTCACCACCTGTTTGTCGTTCCCTGTTTGTTATCTCAGTGAATTCATGATTCCTGTTGATGATGTTTTCTCACTCGACTATCCTCCTGCTTCCTATCAGAAGTTTCTTTTGTGAATTTCTCTTATTTATTCCATTTTCTTGACTGTATTCTGGATATCCCCTCTCTCTGCCATGTTGGATTCATCCACATAGTTTTCTTCTGCCTTCTGACTCTGAGCCCGCTCTACCCTGTGGCTACTGTTCGTGCATTGGACCACGCTTTCTACCTTTGACCCCAGGCTGTTTTCTGATGAGAATTCTCTGGTCTGCACACTCGTGCTTCTGTCTCACGTTTGCACCGAGGTCCTCATTCTGAACTCTTTGAATCCTGACAGTTATTTAACGTTTACTGTTTTGTATTCCAGTTCAAGAACAACAAGCACCTGATGTATAAGAACAGGTAGGACGCCTATAAATAGATGCACAGATTGATATTCAGAACGTCTACAATCACATGAAACATGGAACATAAACTAACATGCTCATTAAAGGAGATAATTACACATTGTTCTCGTGGCAATAATCCAAGTCGACCTTCTCACCCAGAGTAGAAAACAAATCCAATAGAGTGGTAAAAACATCAAGACATACAAAAACACAAATATTGCAGCAGATTAATTCTCAAGTTTAGTAATGAACTGTACTAATATATTAATTACTCAAGGTGCTGCGCACAATGACAGTATACACCAGAGGATTATCCTTCTGGTGTATGAAGCATGTACAATATGAGTAGAACAGCAGTAAATAAACACTTTTACTGGCCTATTAGACACACAAGTGTAAATAATACATAAAATTTAAAGTCAATGAATAACTGGCTCTTCTCTAAAAATGATCGTTCTCCCTTTTATGGGTTATAGTTTTCAAGTTAAAGTTTTGTTGTTGTTTTTTTTAAAAAACAACAGCAACAAATCACTGGTTAGCTTATTAGCATATGCCATGAGTAGCAGATAACAAGTGATAATAGTAATGATGAAAAATAATAATAATTAAAATATATATAATAATAATAATAACAACAAAAATAATAATTTTACAGCATTTTCCGCACTATAAGACGCACTGGACTATAAGTAGTACCCTCAATGAATGGCCTATTTTAAACCTTTTTCATTTATAAGGCGCACTAGATTATAAGGTGGATCTGATTACCAGGTGCACCTTCAATGAATGGCCTATTGCAAAACTTTTTTAATTAAGTGCTTCAACTGAGAATAAAAACCCATGACCACCGTGTGTGGCGTAGGTATCCATACATGGGGCAAACACATACACCAATGGTCAGTTTGCACCCCATTACCCAACGTTTTAAATCCAATCAGTCAATCAATCAATGAATCAATCAATCAACTTTTATTTGTATAACTCTAATCACATCGGCAAAGTTTTTTCGTCATTGAGGAGAAAAACCCTCTTAATATGAAACACACAAACACAAAATTAATTTCATAATTTAATCCAACGAATTCATGGATTATATGACTTATTTTTTTTGTTTTATTTTTTTTCCAGTTGGTTTGTGGTTTCTTTTGGTTTCTTTTGTTGTCAACGCCTGAGGTGATTTCTTTAATGACCCCAGGACTTCATGGATTGTGTTTTGTAAATCCATTTCTTTCTCCATTTATTTTTTTTTATCAAATAAACCCTTTAAATTCCAAATTCCCCTGTGACTCGTGTCATTCAGCGCCACCCCCTCGCTCAGCGGAAAACATTCACCCCTGTATCCTCACAAATGTTCACATTACACACTTTGACACGACTGTGTGTCCCGAGTAGAGCTGAGCTGCAGTATTTCCAGCTGCAGAAAGATGGATGGGAAGCGAACTGCATCTGGCCATTCTCCATCTGGGTGTGTTAAATCCCGTCCAGAGGGGAGGGGGCATTTATAACACACAAACAGAATCAGCAGCATTATGTATCTCAGCTACATGTCTCACTTTTATCTGGTGTCTGGTGTGCAGAGAAGAGCATGTTATTCTAGCTTTATTGGATATTGGACAAAGGCCTGGCCTTCCACCACCTGCCCTGACCTTCCCTCTCTGATAGTTTACAACATGTGCTGCCTAATGTTGTTCTCCATGCCATAAAAGTTACAAGGCTGAGAGTGACAAAGTGGAGGAAAACTGTTTTTTTGCAACTAGGACCAAAATTCTAGCCAATTTCGTGAAGGCGCAATTGTGGATAAAAGCACATCTTATTACTCTCACCTTGTCCAAAGAAGATACCACACAGAAAAAATGAAAGGGAACATTACTGTTACATAAAATGTGGATATGCTGTTACCTTATTTCCAATGTGTCCTGTATGAGATAATGAAGGACACCAAATTCTATCTGCACTCAGTCTTTTCGCAGCATATCTCGAATGTAGAAAATTAAGAATCAAGAAAATATACCTCATGCTTTCCTATTTGAGCACATTATACTGAGCCTTTATAATAGAATGTATATTATTCAATAATATTATGAAATACATATCTTTCATTAACATTAATAATTACTTATGTTTATGATAACCATACTATAATTAATAGATATAATAATTGTAATGTAATTCTGTTAAATATGAAGCTTGTTTATGTTAGGATTAGGTCATACAAATATATTTTAAAGGAATGTTAGAATTAAATGTTATTATTATATTATATATTATAATATATATTATAATATATTATATATCATAATATATTATTATATATAGTATTATATAATATTATATATTATTATATTAACGCTAAAGCTGAATTATTCTACAGTAATTCAACAATAAACCCAACAATAAAGTGATTTGCTAGTTTGACAAAGAAATCCGCAAATTCTACAACCACAAATGTAATTTTAGCAGCTCTATTTATTACCAGAAGCTGGATATTGTTTAACTTATGAGTTATTAAAGGTGTTGAAAAGTGGATCAAGTGAACTTTTGGGTTGTTTTTGGGCCAACTAGTGTCTTCAAGAGGTAATACCACATGTTGTCTACTGGTTGAGGCTTAAATGAATGGACTCTATAAGCATGAAACAACTGCAAATGATTCAAATGCATCTGGTTATCCTGCAAAAACATTTTAGAATGTTTATATGAGGGTTATTTAAGCTTTAGTTGCAGTAGTCTGTGTAATGTTTTCCTTGGAGAGCAGAGAACGACTTAATATCTACTGAGTTTTTGTTAAAAGTTAAAGAAAAAAAAAGGACCACTCACACCGATCACTACTTAATGCAGTCATGAATCATGATTGCTTCATTCAAAATTATATGATAGCAATCAGTGTCACATGCTGATGGATAACCTGACTGAAAGAGGAAGCTCTTATCTCTAGGAGGCAATAACATTAAAACTAAATATGTTAAGTTGTGATGAATGGCGACGCATCACAGAAGCTTAGGAAGACATTCGCACGCCACCTCTCCCTCCTCCCACACTGAAGCTCCCAGCAGTGGGGCTCATTTCAGAGGAAGGCAGCCGGCCAGCTCCCCACCTCAGCTCCAAACCTGTGTCAGCTGCAGCGTCGACATAAATCGCTGTGGCTACTCTGAGAGATAACAGCAACCTGAGACGAGACCGGCGTGTGAAACATTAGCCTGATCCACAGGGAGATGTTATTTATCTGGCAGTGAACAGCGACACACAGGGAATAAAGGAATGGAAAGTCACCAAACATGACCTCAGATAGGGAAAAACAGTTGAGTAAAAAAGAGAAAAAACATGTAGAAAGGGAGGTCGAGTGAGGAGGTTTGAGAGCTGCATTAAAAAAAAGAGGAAAAAAAGTTTATTCCATGTTGAGGAAAGGTTAAAGCAGATAACTAAATAAAGGAGAAAAGGGAATTAGAGTGTGGGGGACGAGTCTGGAGGGGAATGGGGGGTGTGATTGTTTTCCCAGTGTATGTGAAGATGAGAGATAGTACAGGAGGAGAGAAAATGAAAAGATTTACATCATAAATTGTTTTCGGTCTGCCTGAATCATTTGACATCATAACTTTTGAGCTGCTTTTTCTTCTAAGTGTTGAAAGTAAAAACGCTGGTGCTAAAACTCCCTGCTTCCCCTGCTGTGATTCAAACGTTACTTTAGGCACAATCAATTGTGCTGTGTGGGTGCGTTAAATTAAATTAAATTAAACAAAGGACAGTGCTATAAAATTAGCAGATTTTTTTATTTTTATTTCTGTTGCAGGAGGTTGGAAATGGTTCAGGAATTTCAGCACAGCAATAATCTTTTGCGCCAGGGGAAAACAAATATTTCTAAAGTAAGTATTTCAGAAGCTCAACTAATAAAGGAATAAAGTCATAAATGACTGATTTCACCAAAAGTCTCCATAAAATAACAGTTTAAAATGTCAACAGGAGACAAAAAAAATACTTTGATGAGTTTTGCTTCTAATAGTCAGGCTTACTATCGATTTGCTATTGATTATTTTGGTTATGGTTGCCCAAAGTTACCGAATTTACCACAATCATTAAAAATAAATGTAAATCGGTGAAGTTTTGTCAGGAATTCATATCCCTTTGCTTAATAAGGCCGTCATTTTTTATTAGTCAAGACCTTTCAGGCGTGTTCAGTCTTAATTTCCTGATCTTATTTTTTGTTGCTATCAATGAGCTTTATCACCTGATCACATCTATCCAATAGCAAAGTGTCAACCTTCATGTCTAGCCTGTCATCTTGATGGTTTCTTTTCAATAAGTTTCTCCCTGCTATATGCACCTTTACCTCCCCATCACCACCAAGTCATTACAGATTTATTAACTGCATCTTTTCATCAGCCTCTTCAGTCTGTCTAGTCTCAGCAGAGTCATCTGCCACCACCACCAGTGTCTAGACTCCAAGGACAGACGGCCTTCAATCCTGTTCCTGAAGGTCTGAATCAACAAAGACTTTCTGCCAGACGTTTTATCATCTTAAAATCTAGTGCAATGTAAAAGTATTTTGAATATCTTATAATTCAATTTTCTGTCTTGATTGAAGTAACATTAGATACATACGCTTACTGAATTCATTAAAAGTGCATTGATCCACTCGTTCTGTTTATCATACCAACCCAACAAACTTTGATCGTTTTCTACCTAACAGACAAGCATACTTGTAAAAGCATCCATTCATTTTAATTCATTTATTCATTTCAGAAGGGTGTGAGGTTAAATAATTAAAAGCTTTCTGCTATGTGCAGGAGAAAATTCATCTTAAAATCAAATCATCATAAAGGAGATTTGCTGCCGTTGCTGACTCCTCACACGCTCTTGCTGCAAACGTTATTGTGATTTCATTAACAAAACAAAAGTTAAAAAATAATTGTATTACATTATTGACTTCATCTATCAGAAAATTTACAGATCACATTTAAATGAACCACTGAATAGTGGATGAAAACGTCTTCAGGAAAATGAATGAATGAATGGATTGACCTTCAATCCACTACAGGAAACACTGAGATGACTCTTCCAAGTGTGCAACCGTGTTTAACCATAAAGGTGAATGCACTACAATTTGAGAATACATGTACAAATACACAAAACACAATTGAAAACACTGTTGAACTGTAATGTGATTGCAAAATATTATTGAGTCTGCCTCACTTAGATCAGAATTTCCCACTATTATTTACACTAACAGTTTATAAACCGAAAATCTGCATCATCTACATTTAAGGTGATTTTGATGAGACTCTACACTTAATAAGTTAAAAGTTTTACAATGATGATGTTTATGCTAATACAGCAATAATCTGAAAATATTTACTTCAATGAATCCTAAACACTTGATAGAGACAAAGGGAGAGATTTGATTTTTAAAATCACATTCATTCATGAAGTCGATATTACAAGATAATTACATTAACAACATCCAAGAGAGATTCACTCAATAACACACACTTTTTTAAAAAAAACTATCACATGAAATGTTAGCAAAATATACTTGTTTTAAACCAGAGAGAGAGAGAGCGATAGGCCAGATAGAGTCATTGTCTGTAGTTTAGAGTTTAGATGTAGATTTGTAATTAGATTGTAATTACACACCCGCTACAGTAGGTGGCAGTGAAGCTTTCATGTGTTCATATGATGTTCCATTAGTTGTAATCAACAGTGCAAAACGTTTCTTCTTCCTGTGGGCGCGTAACAGAAGACAATTGAGAAGCACTGGTTCAAGGAGACGTGTCGGGGTCAGAGGTCAGGTTGGGGTAAGTAACGGATGCAATTGTATTTATTGACACACACACGAAGGTAAAACACTCGAAGACCTGAGCTCAGGAACAAAGTCATTTACCTAGACAGTAATTTAACATTGCGATGAGTGATTTTCCAACATCCGCACATATTACCACAGATGACTTCCTTCAGCCACGAAATGATGGAATTACACCCCGAGATGGCCTTCACTTGGCTCTGAAATCACCCACCTCTCTGACTCTCCATGCAGAAGAGTGTTTCTGATGCTGGAAACTGTTTGCGGGAATCGCTGTAGCATGGGATGACCTTGGGATGGGAGGTATCGCATCATTACCTCTACACCAATGAGATGAGATGGTGCCCACCTCAGCTCAGCTGGTGTCCTCAAGCACTCCCTCCTCTGCCATGAGAAACTCCCCCAACCACTCGCTATTCCGTTGTCCAAAGTGACCTTACATCCAGTTTGGCAGCAGAATATCACTCTGTTACCAAACGCAGTGGGTTCTACCAGCTGCTATGATAAAAACTTCCTCACCTAAATGCTTGTGTACCGGTTGTTGGAGCACGTCTTGCAGAAAGGTCAAAGTTAATTCAAAGTAACTTCTGTGGGGGTCTTGTAGTAGAAGTTGCATGTGAACTCGTTGGCTCAAAAAGAGGATTTCATTGCTGTCTTGATGTGCGCGGAGTTTTTGGAGCCCATTTCAGACGTTAAAAACAAACTTGTGATACCAGACTTGAGTTTTTCCAGTCTAATATTTTAGCTTTTACCTGTTCTGTCTTCACTTCAGGTGTTACATCCTTTGAAGATCCAGTCTACCGTGGCCAGGCCGGATCGAGTGACGTTTAATGAGATGACCTTACCTTATAGAAGAGTCCCCTGGGCAACATTGATGGTGCAGTTGGTAAGTTGGTGATCAATTCTTGTTAAAGTCATTGTAATAAGAATTGTGGAGTCAAAACAGTTGCAGTAAAAGTTGCTGCAATAAAGTTGATTGTAGCAAAAGGCGTGGAGGTAATAGGGTTAACGTCAAGTAAACTATTACAGTGAAACTAGAACTAATAGTAACAAAAATAGAGACACTTTAATCCAATTTGCTATTAAATTAATACATTGCATATAAGCAACATGGATTCCTCACAGCCTGGAGGTTCTTGGTTTGATTCCAGGTGTTTTAGCTCACATTCATTTTATAGCATGCATTACAAAAAAAAAGGCCAAAATGTAAAGGTATTCTGGGTAAATTTCTCATTAAAATAAAGAAATAACTGTTGCGAGTGAACGACAAACTTTAATTTTTGCTTGAGTTTCATGGCTGGACAGATTGTTGATGTTGGATATTCACTCGAGCTTCAAGTGCGGCTCTTCAGATCACCTTCAAACACTTTTAATTTTCATCAGGGGGCCGGCATCACGTCTCGCCAGCGCGTTTGTCTCAAGCACAGACCCTCATTCTTTGGTTTTTTTTAAATTTGTTCTCATGTCAATCAACTTTTCATGGATGTGTGAGGAGCATAAACTGATAGCTGATGGGACATTTGCTAAAAACCATGAACTGAGACTGTTGTAATTAAAAACATTCATGTGAAATACTGGGAATAATATTAGCAATGACTAGTTTTGCATTGATGTCTGTATTCACATTAAAAGGCCCACAGAGGGTTTTTTTCTAGTATCAGCCTGTTCCTTGGAACTAGACATGTACCGTATTTAGAATGTTTCACCACAGAATCATCGTGTGCAGCTCTTTCAGGCAGCGCTGAGTCTTCGTACACTTTTAGTTTTAAAAGCACTCTTCCATCATTTATGGTCCCAGATAGATAAGATTAACCAACTCAGTGGCTGAATTTCTCAAGCAGAGCCTTGAACGAAAACAGCTACACTTGTTGCCCCCTCCTGCAAAAAGGATCAATATCTGAATCGGATGGAGAATCACTCAGTTCGCAAAAAGGGAGAGAAGGGAGAGAAAAAGGTGGATTTGTCTTTGTAATGTCAGTGGAGGAGCACTTTGACAACTTGCAATGGAAGATTAATATTTAGAGACAAGTCAGGGATGAGGTCAAATGCTCAAACCTACGGGTTTGTCAGCTGTGTACATCAATGAAAATATTTGTTGTATTCACATTTTCCTTTTGATTAAGGCAGTATAATAGTTCAGAGAGGTCCAGAGCATCTGCAGACTGAATAAAAAGTAAGAAAATATAATTATGTGTTCAAAACAAAACAAGTTTATAAAGTTTCAATGGCATCGAACTGAACAAGGCCCCAGGTCACGTAGACTTGCACAGATGTTGAGAGTCTGACTCTTCCCCACAGTGAGATTTCTTATTAATCTAGTCTGGTCTAGGGCCACTTAGCTCTAATTACTGCACCCTAATGCCAGGGCCAATCACTAGTAGGTTAATTGTTTGATCTCTGCCATATGTACAGCCTGCCACCATGTTAATCAACTTCACACCTACACGAGTCGACAACACAGCATCACGGACGAGCGGCACCGACGAGCTGAGGAATGTTTCAAGGTGAATGCGTGTAGGAGGCAAATCTCACTGAAACTGTCTGAAGAAGAAAAAGTAAGACATTGAAATTTTCTTAATGAATGAATGACATGTTTTTAATTTCCGTTCACTCAGTTTGTGCCGTGGTTGGGAGTGATGTTGGGTCAGGTTGGGTTACATTTTTCTGGTCAGTATAGATCTACTACTACTCCATTAGAGGCAGGAGGAAACTATAATCTGGGTGATTTGATGTTTCTGGTCAGTAAAATAAAATAAAATATAATAATAATAATAATAATAATAATAATAATAATAATAATAATAATAAATTATAATAATATTTATTATTATTATTATTATTATTATTATTATTAAAATAATATAATAATAATATAATTAATAACTCATGGACCAAGGTTATCTAATTTCTCCGTTTTTTACTTTCACTTTTAATGTAAAACCTAAACAAATTGAGTGCATAGTATTTTTGTGATATGAAGTCAGAACAAGCAGCATGCAGACGGTCATACCGCTGTAGTGTGAGCAGTGCAGTGCGGCATGGTAATGCATTCTGGTTTTTGCAGGTCCTTTTACCATTTGAGCTAAAAGGAACACCAAAGCCCTTTTCCTCTTTTATTCACAGGTCATTAACTACCAATCTCAGAAATCTTTTCTGTATTCATACACCACAGACAGCTTAGTTTTATTGCAAACCAAGCATTTTCCTGCAGTGAAACTCTTCATTAACATCACCATGTGCCAAAGCTACATTAACTTCAAGCATGTGTCCTTCTGTTCCTCACATGAACGTCCCAAACACATGAATTACTTATGCTTGAGGTTACAGAAATTTTATGCATTCTCTAATTTATTTAGACACTGAAGTACAATTTAGTGCTATGATTAACCTACTAAGCAATTCTGTTTAATTTATTAAAAAGTTTAAATGTATGCAAACGTGAGGACTTCTGCTCAGAGAGAGATCGTTCAAAGAGATTGTGCCCTTGTTTTCTGAGGTGGTCATTCATATTATTTGAAAAATGGATGACACGGTATTCCAAAATAGCTTTGCGTTGATGGAAAATGGCACATCGGGGGAAAAGGACAGATATTACACGCATCATTAGCTGCTAATATAAAAGGGAGCAGCGCAGCAGCCTAATGACGCTGTGATAAGCTCCGTTCTGGAAGTAAACATAATCTGTTGACTGAATTCTTTTTGTCACACCACCAATAACAGCTGAAGCAGAATGAAGCTCTCTGCTGTGAATGGGATGCTGCCATGTGGAGCAAAGCGATGTGGGACCCTTTTAAGGGAAATAGGAGCTGGAGGGGAGGAGAAAATTCCACATGCAAACACATTTATTATATTTTACTTACTCAATTATAAACTCGGTAAAGTCCCTACAGCTGCTCCTTCTGGCTGGACATTCGTGTTTTTGGTCTTTATATTTGTTCAAAACACACACAAAGGACAAAGGACTTTGCTATACATGCCCATAAATAAAACAGCTGTTTATTGGTCAGACATGAACATAATATGTAAATACCCTTTGCGGTCACAAGTAGAGAGCAGCACGTCTGGTGTTTTAGTATTTACATGCACTAAATGCTCCTTAGACGTAGGTTACACGTCAGATCATGTGTGTTACAAACTGATGTTATTTCCACATCTTTCTCTTTCCTTCAACTTTTTCTTTGTTGTCCATGTCTGTATAACTTTAGAGTTTAACTTTGTTTAATGGCGCTCTGTTTTACTCTATTCTATTACACTTTTATAGCATCTAATCATATTCTACTTCTTAATTTATTTGCCATTTCAATGCCCACCGAGGCCCAGGGAACGATGTTTTGTTCACATCATGCACGTGGTCTGAATGACAATAAAGGGAGTCTGAGTCTTATTTATCAGAGTGCACTAAACCCAAAACAGGCTCGATCTACCTTGAATTCTGAAAGATCCTTGTAAATCATCTGGAGCCGGAGGCTGACTCAGAACTCAGAACTGTTGCTGTAGGCAGACCAGATTGTGTTCTACATTCATTTAAATTGGAAAAATTTACCCCTAACCCTAATTTTCTTTTGCAATTCAGTCTGATTTGGCTTTGACAAGACGGCCTTCAAGGCCCATTGAAACAATATGAGCACAAAATATGGTATGTACAAAAGTTTTGATAAACTTTTTATAATGAAAATGTGGTTGTCATTTATCGTTAGTCTGTACTTAATCTGTAGACATTAAACTTCTACAAGTTCCATCATTAGCAGCAGTAAAGTGAGATCTTCCCCTCATCAATCCAGTCCAATCCAATCTACTTTATTTCACAGTCTAAGTAAACACATAGGTTTCCAAAGTGCTGCACATTCAATAAATAACAGATGCACCATAAAACAAAGAACATAATGCGATTAAATAAAATATCAAGTAAAAAGCTAATAAAAAAAGTTAAAATAATTTGAAAAACGGAAATAAAAGTCGAAAACGATGAAAACGATTAAAATAATGTGAAATAATAAAAATCAACACTATAAATGGTGTCTAATGCCAGGGAAAAGAGGTGGGTTTTAAGAAGAGATTTTAAATGAGACAACAGGCATCATCAACAAGCATCCAGTCAACAAAAAGAGATGGACATTAAAAGCTAAGGAAGACAGGACAACAGGAAAGACCTTGACTGTAAGGAAAATTATTTGACCAACAAACAAAGATGCTGTGCTGGAATACTCTGGGACTAGATGGGTAGAGTGGAGCAGGAGTGCTGGTAGAGTCAAGTAAAGGCCAGGAGACAAATAGTGGTTGTTTGTTCTTGCTGTGGTTCTGCGTTGCACTGGCAAAGCATTCAGGGTGTACCCCATCTCTTGCCTATATCCAGCTAGGAGAGGCTCCAGTAACCCCCCGGTGACCCACAAAGAAGGAACACAGCTGTAGAAGAGACGACAGTCAACTCCTCTAGGAAAAACTGATGGATATACTATTACAGTCGCTATAAAACCATATATAAAACTAAAAAAAATAGAATTTGAAGTTTGAAGGACATCTATTTGTAAGTTCATACATGGAACTTCATCAAAATAACAATCCTTCAGTTAAGATGAATGAACGTTCAGTCTAATAGTCACATCTCTTCTCCCACTGAAGAGGCTAAAGGAAAATTTGAAATGTTGCTTCAAGTGGACAAAGGTTATTCTTGCCTTTTTGTTATAATGAAATAATGTCCTCTGAAGTGACTCTGGGCAAGACGTACGTATACCTAAAAATACTTCCTGTCCAGCAGGTCCCTCCTGATGCAGCTGAGCAGAACTGAAGGAAATGGGTATTGTCTGAAAAAGAATAATAAGGTATTACATCTATTCCAAAAAATAAATGGGATGTATTATTGGTAAATGATGAGTTTGGTTGCAGAGAATTGAGGTCATACGACTCTGACCACAATATTTGTAGTGTAGGTGGATGTAATCTCTTATTCCTTCCTGCTATCATCAAATTAAATTTGAACATTTTGGAGGTACTGTATATCTCCACAGAAGTCTGGATATTAATTATTGTGCATTTCAATCATGTTATATATAAGCGGATCCCACTTCACCTCATCACTGAAAAATTTTAATTATACTCAGAATCATTTAAATTCTCCAAAACGGTTGCCATATTGTGTGAGGATGCTTGCAATATGAGCGGGTCAACTGAGGCTCTGGTTGATTTCTGGTTTCTCTATATTCATTTTCTATATAATCAGTCAAATCCTTAACAGCATTTAGAAAGCAATCCTGGCCCAGAGCGGTGTTTACTTTGCACACAATCTGAGAAGCATAAGACCGCTGACAGCCCTGCTTCATACTGTATATTCAGTGTCTCTCCTGCCTCTGAAAGGGCCTCATGAATCCTAATACTACAGTGAAGGTTCTGTGCTCACAGGGAGTGTGGTCAGTAATGTATTAAAACATGCATATGCTAATAGGTAAATTCTAGAAGATCTTGGTATCTTAATGAAACTATTTCCTGGAGTGTAAAACCTGAAGTGAATAACAATAATGCAATTATAAAAACCACTAGGGACCTTATTAAGTTGTGGAAATGTTACATAAACCCAATGTTATTGAGATATAGTAGAAATCATGAGAAAAACATAAAGTCGTGTTTTCCCATTCATTCCTTCAGCAACAGAGGTAACAACAGGTAATTCATCAAGAATTCACTGGTTATGGTGAAGCATCAGACTGGATGATAGAAGCAAAATACAGAACATGGGATATGAATAGACTATTGAGTGCACCTGAATAGAAGCCCCACCAACAAAATATTAACAGAAAACACTTTGTCCGTGCTTTATAAGCTGCAGGTGTTCAGGTGTTATAACATCAGATAATTACACAGAAAGGTTTGTAAGATTTTTAACTACTGCTGTTTTCCAAACGGTGTTTGTAACACGGCAGTAAAACAACGCTCCCTTCCCCGACGTCTCATCATCAGTTCATTGATGCTAAGTTAACGTTTAAGCAGCGTTATTTCATACTTTAACATCTAGAGCAATCGTCTTTAACTTAAAAGCTGCATCATGTGACTTTCTTCAAGTGTTTTCCATCATGAGGGGTGTGCATGCTGTGCAAAAATGTCTGTTTAAAATGCAATCAAACTACGGCAGCGTCTTCCCCTTCACTTCCTGCTAGAGCGCCCCCCAGGACAACCTCAAAAAAATTGACATTAAAATAAATGTTTGCAGGATTAAAGGTGGGTCAGTACATTTCATATGTTGCTATGGGTTACAACTAAGTTAAAAAAAACTAAAGTGGTGTCTTTTATCGGGTCAGCTCAAAAGAAGAAACTCCACTGGAAATATTTATAATATAAATGAATCTGTCTTTGGTCATTATTTGGGCCTACGAGGACGTCTGCTGTGAATATATTGTACTAGAACTTCAACAAGAGCAACTCATATTAAAACTGTTGACATCATGTTGTAGTGGCTTGAATTTCACACACTTGTTCTAATTATGAAACATCCCACTGAATAACTTAATATTATGCAGCTCCCGCACAAAGAGCTTTGGAGAAATCACTTGTTCGCAATTCGCAAGTGACAATGTCTTGCTGGCCCGTCTTTTGCAAGCTGTATGTAAAGTAGTGCTTGCAAATGATTTGTGATATGAAGTGAATATTTTAATTGTTGTATTTGTACATAATTTGGTAGAATTTAGGTTTGTAAATTGCTATAATAAGTTTTCTTGAAGGATGCCTTTCGTTTGCCGTGTTTTTGTCGTCCAAAGTCAAAGCTGCAGCGCCGCACCGCCTCGGCGCCCGGCGTCCGCCTCACTTAACCTGGACTGTGTTGAACACGCCCCGAGGCCTGCTGTCAAAAAAAAACCCCACCTGATGACAACCTGACAACTCCATCCATCTTATTTACCCGCTGGACAGTGCAGATCTGCTGTGGCAATCAGTAACGCTCACAATTAGTTTCCCTTCTGGGTGTGAAGGCAAAGAGAGGTACACGAGTGGGGGGGGGGGGGGTCACAAGGGGTCGGCCAGCGGTCCCCGACGCAGCTGGACGGAGAGTGTGTGTGGTCCAAGTCCACCGCAACCACATGTCGCAGCGTTAGCAAACATCTCTGGAGAGGCTTTGACATTTCCATACGTCCAGTGTGTGTGTGTGTGTGTGTGTGTGTGTGTGTGTGTGTGTGTGTGTGTGTGTGTGTGTGTGTGTGTCTGCATTCTTGCGTTGTTTTGTTTTTTTCCACCTTGGCTTGTTGACCTGGAAAAATCTCCTCCAAAAAGGGCGACTCCCCCGAGGAAGACTCTCCAGAGGAGGAAGCTGATGGATCTACATCCAGCTGTAAAATAGATGAACCGTCATTCGTCACCGGGGGGGGGGGCGGAGGCAGAAGTTAACCCCGTCCAAAGCATGCTCCAGTGTCATTTGGATGTACTTGCAAACCTGTCATGGCTGCAGAGAAGTGATTGATGTCAGTTTTTTCTTTTCAGGATTATCTTTTAAGGTGATGAAAGTGATTCAATCAGAAACAATATCAGGGGGGGCGGGGGGGGGTTATCAGGTGGAAGACGTGTCGCCTGAATTCAAGTGATTCATGAATCACAGAAGGTGATAAAGTCTGAATATGAGCTGAAAAGACTGAGAAACTATTCTTTTGTCCTTAATTTACCCTTTTGGCCGACAATATGTTGTTTGAGCACCGATATGAAGAAAAGAATAAATCGAGATCTTTTTTTTTCATCCAGTTCCTAAATACTTGTGCTTCAGCAGTTATAACTCCACAAAATGTATTTAAACATTTAAATTTTAGCTGAATAGCATCGTAATGCAGATAAGAACCAAACTAAATTCTAATGATTTAATAATCACAGTTTGTTGACTACAAGGATTCCTGAACATCTAGTTATAATCTCTGAGTTATTCTTTCTTCCCCTGATGAGAAACATTTTGATCCCAGCGGGTCGCCTTCTCTCCGTTACCCTCTTCGCCATCAACACTACCATCATCAACATCTGCTTCTGCCATCGCTGGGGCATCCCTGGTGCACGACTCACCCCCCCCCCCCCCGCCCACTCCCCCTGTCACACACCCTCACCTGCCATCCCAGATACCCATCTCCATTTTCTCACCCCGTCCCTCCCCCACTTTCTCACTCTCATTCACCTTCCTGCCTCTCCTTTACGCCCTGTCTCCTCCTTCTGCCACCTGCCATCCACGATCCGTGAGGAGAGAAGGTGTGTCCCACAATGCTGAAGAGCCCCCAGCTTCTCTTCAACCTGAGCGTGCAAGTGGGGGAAGGTGCCGGAGTTCTTCTCTAGGATCAATATTCTGTTGATATAATTTGATTACAGTATTTTCCGCATTATAATGACCTTCAATGAATGAGCTATTTTAAAACCTTTTCATATATAAGGCGCACTGTTGGTTTTTGAGATGATTAAAGGCTTTTAGGGGGGGGTTATAGTACGGAAAATACTGTAATTTAGTTTGATCAAGCTGCTGGAGGCCCATGTAATTGTAGCATCATAGTGAATGTGTTCATTTGCCAAGAAATATATTTTTCAATAATTATTTATCCTCCACTTCTAAACTTTCAAATGCTTATCTGGCAAAAGTGGCTCACATCAAAAAGCCACATTTCCTTCTTTATGTTTTGAGAAATTATTAATGTTGTGAAACCCCTTTAATAATCCTAAGAGAACGGCAAATACATATTCGATTTCCCTTGAGGGCAGTGAAGAAAAACTGCACAAGTAAGTTTTTCTGCGGGGATACTGCACCATGGTGGGGAAAAAGGCATTATCTCAGCATTACAAAGATGCTTAACAAATAAGAGATGTACCCTCCTTTAATAAATGAGGCTTCAGCAATGAGAAGCGTGAGGACGGTTGCGTCTTGAGACGGTACTTCAGGCAGCGATGCAAAAGTTGTTTTTGTAGTGAAATCGAATTTATCCACGTTCTTCGTTTAAAAAAAATCCACCTGATTTCCCCGCTAACAGAATTTAAAAAGCAGAATAATCCATGAAGTAGCTGAAGGACATAAGCCAAAAACGTAAGCCGTGTCCGTTGGAGTGTTCAGGTTGTATACCTCACCCTCCTGGATGCCCTTGAAGGTTGAAGACGGGGGTCCCAGTCGCCCGTGGTGCCACTAAATCACCCGAGTGTCAGCGTTCAACTTGATCGTGACAAATAATGGTGTTTTCATGTGAGCCCACGCATCGGACATCAATAGAGTCTAATGGCATGTCAGCCTTATTAATGGATTACTGCACAGAGCTCATAAAAACACAATATCCCATCAAGACTAAAGGCCCTAATGATCCCGGGGTGTCTAGTAAAGTCACTGGAGGTCCCGTCCCCTGATGGATATCAGCTCGTAGTCCATTTCATCTCACTGCTGTTTAAGAGAATGTAAAGAGAGGATGAGCCAGTATGCAAGAGAGGAGACTCCCAGAGTAGTCTTAAGGGTCATAAAAAATGAGTCTGGATATTATCTGGTAGTGAAGGTGTAGAAAAACGGGCTGCTTTATGGTTATGATTTTGGAATCGCACCAATAGTGACTGTAAAGAACAATGTGACACTAGGATTGAGAAGATTAACATCCCCGTCGTGTCAGTATGACAATACAGAAAGACACAGCGAGACGTGTTAACAGTGAAACACACAAAACAATCTTCATTTAATGGAATATGATCATTGTTTAAGAAATGTACAGCATGCATAAAGGAATAGTCGACTGCATCGCTGTCATGTGAGTCTTTACTGAAGTTTTGGACGGGGGTAATTTCAAGTTTTTTGATCTGAAAATTACAATAATAGTATAATAATAATAATAATAATAATAATAATAATAATAATAATAATAATAATAAGACAAAAATACAGAAAATGGTGAACATTTGTTGATCCAGAACCTCCACAGAAACTTAAGAGTTGGAAAACAATCCTGTGTTCGATCCTTTTTGTTAAGTAAGAGAATATAAAATATACATAAATATATCTGGGCATGTACTGTAATTTAAAAATGACCAACTTTGTGTATTTTTGTCAACATTTTCATAATGTGAGATAACTCTTTGTTAAAAATCCATCATGACTCATCCTTTATTATCCCGGAGTCAAATTATTTGCAGCGCTTTAAACCACATGTAATAAGACTCAAACAAAGGTGTAGCCACAGATTTAGAAAAACATTCTGGGAACACACAATATGTGTCCATGTTCTAGTTACTTCAAGTCTGTTCTCCTACATAAATACATCATTAAGCCTTTATGTACTTGCAGTCATGAAAAAACTGATAGAAATATCTTCTCTCCTTTATTTTCACTGAATGGTTTAATTTGACAACCTAACAAAGTAAGTTATTACGACGTCAAACACGATAAAGGAAATAAAAACTACTAAAAATCTTTTTTTGGATATGTGATCGACAGAGACCTTAAAATAATTAGCATATGAGGGTTTTTTTTTTTAAATAATTTCTTTTTATAGTCAATTTGGATTCTATTGCTGTAGATGTTTCAAACTAAATTTAGTCAAATTCTAGGGAACGGCTCTTCCCGTCTCACACACGTCTACCAGCTGGTCGTCGTTGGTATGCGCGGCTTCGTTCAGCAGAGGTCAGATCCTTGCACCACTCCCAGTGATTACACACTCATCTGATCTTTAATTTAGGCGGGAACGCCTTCCTGCTTCTCCTCCTCCTCCCGTTCCCTCTGGCCTCGCCGCTCCTCTTCCTGCTGTTATCCTTTTCTCCTCCGCCTCACGCCGAGATCCCAAACGGGGATTTGAACCAACGTTGGAGAATGTTAACCTAAATGACAATTAGCATCGTCTGTGTCGTCTTAATACCGGGGGCCTCCAGCCGGCGCTGCTAAACATGTGTTATGACAACTTTTGCTTGTTTGTCGGGGGTTTCACTGAGGAGACGGTTTTTCATTCTGCTGCAGTGTCGGCTAATTATTTCTGGCCCCGTGTTGCTGGAAAACGTTCTGTCTCTCCCAGGCTGGGGGCCCCCACCACACTGTGCTGCACGTCTTCCCCTTACTCGCTCTCTTTACAGAGAGCGGCTGCACTCCATGTGTCGTGTGGCTCTTCATCTCTCTCGTTGCCCGGTCTTTCTCAGTCTGTTTGCTTGTTCCTCTCTTGACACTCGGGTAAATAGAGATTTTACTTCAGGCAGATCGAAGCCAGAATCCAGCCAGACTACGGTTGCCTTATTTTTTTAACCAAACACTGGTCCATCCACCAACACACACATGCTCAAGCATATATGAAGAAATTAGCATGTAATATGAACAATCAGGTCTGTATTTCACAGCATGTGCCCCCCAGGGGGGGGTTATTAAGAAATGAATGGGCATGTTTACAATGTTGTTGTTTTTTTTGCAAAACCACCGATATTTTTTACAGGAAAAAAACAAACATACTCTGCTTTCTAATTAAAACGACTAATTTACATTTTTTGTTGTGAAACTGACATAAAGCTAATCATTTCCATTCTAATTATTCAATTATTTGTCATTATTTAATGAAGATAACACTTAACCAAGCGATAAATAAATACTCAGGGTTCTTAGAAATTTCAGTGATGTAAGCAAAATTTATTATAGATGAAGGATAACGACTGGAAGTCTGATTATTACAATCGAAAGCCTAGTCCATGGATGGATGGATGGATGTACGGATGGATGGGTGGTTGGATGATGGTGGGATGGTTTTTGGCCCAGGTGATCTGCTAGCTCCTTCAGGTTCCAACAAACATTGCAGTTCATTTTTGTGACTGAAAATGAAATCCAAATGAAGAGGAAACGTTAGCAGCAAAGCATCCAGCCACAAATCTGCTGCTTCATTTAAAGGACTCTTGGTGGGAAATACAATAAAAGTCTTGAAAGACCTGGAAAAAAGTCCTTTTAATTTAACTTATACTTCACATGACAAACAAAGCTCTGAATAGATATAGCAGAAACTTTGGGACGACGCGTCAGGTAGACGTTCTCTTCCAATCAGCAGTGGTTACAGCAGGACGGATCAGTCCCGTCTTTGAACTCACACAAACACTTCGCTGCGTTCTTCAGGCACATTTCTCCGAGGAGATGTTTCAGATAACATAAAAGACTTTCTGGCCACCTATGCTGAATGTTCACACACAATCAAAAGAGAAATAAATCTATTTTTACGTTGCTGAATGTTTGTGAGTATTTGCCTTATTCCATCAGCAACAAACAAAAGAAAACTGAAGAAAAACTTTCAAATAACCTCCAGCTCTGTTTTCTATACAAAAAACTCTGGATCACAAATCTCTGAGGTGTTGCTTATCTTTTTTTTAAATACAGGGAAAAAAATCTAATTTATGATTGTAAATTTATCACATTTACTTTCTGAGTGTGATGTGTGATCCCACAGCAGCTAATACAAAGTCTATCATGAATCTGTGAAGAGTTATTATTGAATCAATGGGGGTGACTGAACACACCAGCTTTAAGCTCCCTTATTAAACTGACTTTCCTGAAAGTCGTATTGCATGTTTTTAAGATCTAATTTCTAGAATATAACATGACAAATTTAAAAAAAAAATATATATTTATGATGTAAAGCATGAAAAAAAATGCTTCAAAAAATGCTAAGGCACGTTTTCTGCACCAACTGAACAGAATTTAGTCTCAGAATTGTTCATGTAAGGCCCAAAAGTTGTTTAAAAAATCCCAATGCCTGCAGAACAGACAAATTAGAAGTGAAAAATGTTTCATAGCTTCACAAAAAAAGTGAAAACCAGCAGTAATACGTTACATTTAAAAGGAATATAATTTCATCATCCTGATCAACAGTTTGTGTTTTTACCCTTTGGTTATGCAGGTTTGGACAATATACACATTTTTTTCATGCAATTTGTCTTGTTTTCTTCTTTTGTTTAGTTCTGACCTGTGAACAAGGTCAGATCTGTAGGAACAGGCTTATGGAGAAGTAGAATACTCCTTTGAATACTCTAGAATACTCTTGTTTTCAGAAGACACCAGAGCAAAACGTCTGATCCAGTTTCCACCAGGAAAGGAATCTGCTGCAGAACTGGTGTGGGAGTGGGTGACCTGAGAGTCGGAAAAACGTCTGTGATAATTATCTGAACCAGAATTTAATAATAAGGTAGTGGAGGTAGTAAAATCTTTGTCATTTAGAAGAAATGGCATAAATTCATTTACCAATGTCTCAGTTTGTCATGCTGTTAAAAATATGTGGATCAATAAATCTGCCCCCCCCCCCCCCAGTAGTTGAGTTCTTGAAGCCTTTAAAAGGAGCCTCCAACCACCTGAACTGACTTTGCAGATAAAACCTAAAAAGGTGATAAAAGGTGAAGCTGCAGGTTCCAGGAGGTTTTTGTCTTATTAGCGCTGCTGCTTCAGGTGTACGCCCACCTGTAATTCACAGAAATGCACATTCTTCTTCTCCCTCTCTGTTATTAGAGCCTCGGGGTTCTTTGCCATAATTCTTGTGAATAAATGGAATCTTTAAATGGGGTGATATTTGATTTAGTGTAGATGGAGGTTTCTGCAGTGCAGATAACACCGTCTGCAGGCGTTCTCACCCTCGTCATTTATCATTGAATGACTTTTTACAACAGGAAATATTCCGAGGCACAAAATGTGCATGTAGGAATGAGTGCAACATGTTTTGCTGTCATCTGGGGGCAAACATGATACTTGAAAGAATTTTATATTGATTTAGAGAAAATTATATGTCCACATCCACCAAATTAATTGAAAGCTGTAGCACAACTAACAGCAGATGAACGATATGAACACCAAGACTCCCATCTGAAATGAATTTTACTGAGATATAGGCTTTGTTTTATAGTGGATTGCATCAGAAATATTAAATATTTTTAATCTTGATCTTGTTTCTGGTTCCTAAATATAAATTTCAGCTCTTGTGTCGGTGTTTGGCTTCTTCATTGCACTTTTAGTTTGCAAAAAAATACGGAGTCAAAGCAGCGTAACCCCTGTAACAAAGACGTTTCCTGTATCCACATCTAAAATGACTAAACATGTATACGGTGTACACACAAGGAGTCCACTACATCTGAACATCTGCACACTGACAACAGTAGCAGGCAGCGTACTGCTGCGGAGCCAGCACCTGACCCCACAATGCCACGCTCCATTTACCACAGCAGCAAAGGGATGTCGGCTGAAGCTGAGGACTTCCAAGGAAAGGTGACAGCCTGTGTGGTGAAAGGTTACATCACCTGTCAGGTGTTAGAAGGTAAATAAATAGGAGAATAAAGCTAAGTTACGTAGCATGCTGCAGGGTAGTCTCCACCCTGATTATTGATTCTCATTCATTTATGACTGTTTAATTAATAATTTATATAGGAAGTTTTTTATGAGGGATTTTTATCAACATTAAGGAAGCAGTGGAGAGTCACAGGAAATAGGATGCATCTTTTTTTTAAATTTCCTCCACATAACAGTTAAAAGATGAACACTGTCGCACAAACACATTAAATTCATCTGTTTGCATCGAGAAGACATAAAATCTCAGAAAACCTCTGTTTAGTAAGGACAGGGAGCATGATGTTCACACACAGTCACACACTGAAACATAATTACACACACAATATTGGTACTGTAATTACACATTCTCAGTCAGTTAATTTTCTGCGCGATGGAAAAATTCATGATTGATGAGGTCATCAGCTTTCACATCCGGCTCCAGGCGAAGTCTTCAGAAGACAGAGGATATATACGCTGGGATGTGATGGTTTAAACCATCTGGATGGAATTTTTCTTCAAAAAGTTTGGAACTAAATGCATTATTTTACAGACCTGGAAATTAAAAAGGACAAGAAAAGTGAAGACTCTATAATAGATGTAGTCCTCTACATACGAACTTTTAACTTACAATCATTTGGAGATATGAACAAACGTTCCGCAATATCAGACTACTGTCCTGCAGTTCCCGTTTTTGCCACAATCCCCCAGGGGCAGCACCACCGCTGGGGTGTCTCTGTGAGCATCTTAGAAGCTTCGTACTTTGGATACTTTACTGTTTATCATGGATGATAAACCAGAGGCTCGTGAAAATAGTGATAGTGGTGACCATCTCTACTGACAACTCTGACTCTGACCACAATAACTCCTCCCTCCTCCTCTTCCTTCACTCATGTAAGCCACATGCTACATGCTATATGCTACAGTACCGTACAGTGGATGGGCAACATCACCAGCTGACTGTGACTGTTGATGGATGTGCTTAAATTATAAGGAATTTAAATTATAAGTAACAAAAGTTTACTGTAAACTAATCTGAATTCAAACCCATCACGTGAATCAAGAGTGACGCTTAACAGTAGATATTGGAATTATATGTACTTTAATACTTTGGTACTTCAGTATTTAGAGTGGTATTGACAATTAAATGACCTCAAATGGCAATTATAGATGGAAATTTAGTAAATTTCCATCTGTAATTTACGGGCCATTGAACTTACAACCTCTTGGAACCAATTATGTTTGTAGGTTGAGGACTACCTGTATATATAAGAATCTGTTTAATGCACTTCAGTATTTTGTCTTTAACCCAGCTTCCATGTGATTGTTGCTTGAGGGTTTCATTTATGTCCAAACTTATTTGCCTCGACATACAGTATATAATAAATGTTGGGAAAATGGATGTGAAAGTAGTGACATTACATTTTAGTCTAGAAATGACAGACAGACAGACAGACAGACAGACAGACAGACAGACAGACAGACAGACAGACAGACAGACAGACAGAGCTTTGGAAAAAAACACTTCTGAATTGCTGAGGCACATTTTCACTTCAGGTTAAGAGGATCTCATTTGTCACACTGAAGTCAGCCAATTAACACCAAGGTGGGGAGGGATCAGTTAAAACAGGTCTATCGCTCCCCTTTTTCCCATTTTGCCTGTCACTGCACCTCGTGATTCTCAGATATCCTTCCCTTCTAAGGTGCAACAGCTCTTAACACTTTTTTTTTTAACAGCAATATCATCAGTTATTGGGCTGGAAGTAAAATAGGCTGAAATGATGGACATCAGATTTTAGACTGAGCAGCAAAATCAAAACTGTTGGCCTGGATAGAGCAGAAATAAACACACCCATCTTTTCTACACCTTTAGGTATCAAAAATGTATTTTTTTATGATTTTTGGTTATTAATCTCTGCATCTTCAGCACTGTGAATCAAACAAATTCTATGCCATTCCCTAGGGGTTGAAATTCACTCAGAAAAGTGCATCAAATAATGATTTCATGGGGACAGTTTCATGAAGTGTGTGTGAGAACGTGTCTGTAAGAATAACGTCTCAAATACAGTAAAAGCATTAAGGTCTGACAAAATGTGCAACTCTACGCTTTTTCAATCACAGCAGCAGCGTGGGAGCTGCTAAGTGGCACACACACACACACACACACACACACACACACACACACACACACACACACACACACACACACACATAGAGAAAGAGTTAAAACACTAACGGACTCAGACAGTCGGGGTCACAGCCTGCCCGAGCCCCTCGCTCACCTTTAAATGAGGGCTGTCAAGCAGCGCCATGGTAACGCCTGCCATCTCTAATTGGCAGTGCACTAACAATCAAATCGGTCTAATTAGTGGGAGAATGACGAGGCGAAATAATATTCTCGCTGTGTGTGAGTGTGAGACGGCACTACTACTCTGCCATTGATGCCTGATTTGCATATTCCATTTTCTCTGGAACAATAGGAGCAAATTAGGAGACTAAAAGTGTAAAAGAAGAAAAACTCTTGAGAATAACACAAGGGGAGATAATAATGTGAGCTCAAGTTGGAGTTTTTATTCTTTTATTTGTTCGCTTTATGCGAAACCATTCTACATCTATGCTGCAAACATTATATACTGCACATATATACTGTGTGTGTATTTAAATAACATATATAGTATATAACTTCAATAGAGACATGTCATGAAGGGATTCCAAGCATAGTGTCGTGGATGTACGATATGCTGTCGACTTAAAATGTGTTTGCCTACTTGTATTTCTATACAGGTAGTCCTCAACCTGCAAACACATCTGGTTCTGAGAGGTTGTTCATAAGTTGAATTGTTCTTAATGTCTGAATAGTTCAAGTCTGGACCCCAAGGAGCAGAGACTGACACAAATGTAAAAATAAAGAGTTTTATTGCTCAGGCAAAAACACAAGTGAGCAATGAAACCAAAACAGCAGAGCAAAAAAAAAAAAATCCACAACACTGAAGAGAGCATGTAGCTGCGAGAAAACTAGGAACACTAGCATCACGAAAACAGGACCAAATAATCTGTCACCCTCTTAGGGAAAAGCCAGGCCTTTTAACATGAGGCTGATGAGCAGAGTGGGAACTGGTTTGTCTCGTCAGCTGCTAGGATCCAGCCACACCCTCTGCCACAGCCACACCTGTCAGCAGAAAAGACCTGCCGAGCACACCAACAGAACAGAACCATGACACTTAAGTCGTTATTTATTACATTTCTATCTATAATCACCATTTGAGCTCTTTTAAATACCATCCCCACTCTAAATACTAAAGTTCTATTCCCTCAGACTGACCAGAAACTATTACAGGATATTAAAATAAGACATAATAAATAAAATCCTGTAGTACCGTAATGTAACTTTAACATCTCTACCTCTGCTGAATGAATTTTATCCAAGGGGATAAAACCTCTTGGAGTAAGCCTAGCTTTAATCCACTGAGGTGTCCCACCACACAGATATGAATGATTCTCTGATGTCACTTCCTGTTCATCGTACTCATCTGTCTCACACCTGAGAAGACTTTGTTTTGTTTTTTTTATCTGTGTTGTTCTAGTTGGGTAGTAGATGATCAAAATTACACAGACTCACGTATCAGAAGTGTTGCTAACAGTGACTGAGTTATGTTCAATGGATCTCAGGTAGAAATGACAAGATTCTACTGAACCATTACCAACAGCTCAGTTCTGTTCACACAGACGTGAGGGACCCCTGATCCTGAGCCAAAGCATTTGACTCAGTGTCAGGTGAGCACGAGTGAGCACTAGTTCACTGTTCACTCTTCAGATCTCCAGCTGGAAGCAGAGAGGATCATTATTGTTTGTGTCGTGTCTGCAATCAGTATTCCATTCTCAGACATGACAGCATAAATGAAGCAGTCAAAAAAAAACCAAAAAATCACAGCAGCTCAATTAGAGTAGTGATGGCTGCTAAGATGTGAATTACAGTTATGACTTAATGATTGGAATATTGTGGAAATGGGAACATTTTAATGTCTATGCGGAGCGCTGCAAAAATAATTGAGTTAATGACTCAAACAGCAATCTGTGATTAGGAGGTTTGTTAAGTAAGGTTTTTTAAGGTATCAAAACTTGGTTTGAAATAAAAGGAGAAAAAAAAGTGTAATTATTTTTAGTAATATGTAATAAACATTTAAGGGAATAACGACATATTGTGAAAAAGGAAAAAGAAAATAAAGACGAAAAATTTACCAGATTTAGTCATTTGTATTACCACAGTTTTAGCATCATGTAATCAATTAAAAGGTGACATTATTAAAAAAATTATAAAGTGGGCCTCCCCAAATATCTTTAATACTTCAGGCATTCACAGCTGAATATCTTTATTATGAAACCTTAACATGATCACTGTGTTCTCCCCATATTATGGACGTCAGTTATCTGTTACACTTCATTTTAAAGAACGCACACTTATTAAAAAATGACTGATAATTTTAAGCACCTTTAAAAAAAATCACAAGCAGAATCTTTGATTTTGTTTTCATTCATTTTAAATTTCAGTCAATAATTATTTTGCCGCGACAGGTAAGTGTAATAGGTGACTATTTTCACAGTAATGATCGAATACTTGTTTTTTTCTAGCCAATTATTTTGAGAAATCTACAAACAAACACACACACACACACACACACACACACACACACACACACTAACACACTCACACTCACACTGACATATGTGTTTACTTTTATTGTCACAGCTTGCCCCCGTCTCTGAATGCTCGTCAGCACAATTAGAAACATGAGCGTAATCAGAGCTCTTTGCTTCAGCCAGCACAGATGTGAGCCGATAGACCCTGAACACATTTAACAACATCTAAATCCAATTAGCAGACAATGAAAAGTAACACAGCTTGTAGAGGTGGTTAACTACTGAGGATCTGATGGAGCCAAAACACTGTTGAGGGATGTTGAGGGACAGGAAGTGGAGGTGTCTGCAAGACCAACATTTTATGGGGAAATACATTAAAAAAAACACATCTTATCAGCCTCCACCAAAAGGTGAGGCTGCTACAAAGAGGGATATTGTGTCCTCCAGCTCACCTCATCTCAGCTCTGCTCAAATAAACCTCTGGTGTCAGTTATCAACCCGGGTGGAAAACCCTCGGTGCACACTTTTACAGTGGAACTGTAAAACTCACTTTTTGGATTAAACTCCACTCTTCTCTACTTTAAGAGTTCTTGGCTGGCTCTACTTTCATAATCTAATTACTCTGTGCTTGTAATAGTTAGCACTTTAAGTGTTGCCAATGCATAATACATGTAATACCTATGAGCAGGCAGTCATTGCAAGGAACGCCTACAAGAGGGAAGCTTCGATTGGCAGTGTTTGTTCTTGTTTTAGGTGTTTCAGTAGGCAGATGAAGCTGTGATTGATCACATGATTGATAATATAGATAATGAAAGGAAAGATTAGTTAGAATTTGACATTACTGGAAAAGAGGTGGATACTGAGGAGGGGATATAGGAGGATAAAATTGACAAAAAAGAGATGGAGATAGCAGAGAGGATACGACGGGATCGGAAAGGACTGCAAAATAATCAAGAAAAGCAAAATTCAGTGATTTAAAAGAAGTCGAGGTAAATGGGTTTGGTTGGATCATATAATAATCCAGTGTAGATTACGTTTAAAAAGAAAATTTATTATGTAAAAAAATATTTTCAATCTTATGTGGACAAAAAATAAATTGTTTCTGCAAATAATTTTTTTTTTAGATACACATCGCTGTCTGGAAGAAAGATTATTCAGGAGTATTTCTGAACCAAAGAGGAAAGTGAATGACGAACACAGGTTCAAGAAAGGACGTCATCCATATTGAATTCAATGTGAACAATACACACATGGGAAAAAAATGTTGATACCCCTCTTTTAATTAAAGAAAAGTAAAAAGAAATTAATAAATATTTACTGAAAATGACTGAAAATCAGACATTGCTTTTGAATTTTCTGAAAGACTGCTAGTTTCCTCTTTGCTGATATCTCACAATACGTTCAGGAAATAAGAGCTTCTTCAGGAAACAAATGGCAAAGAGGTTGAAAGAGCTGTCGGGTTATAGTCAGGTGTTTGTTAAGGTGTTGAGTTTCACTGGACAAAAGCCTGGACAACAATGAATGAGCCATTTTCATCAGGGTATTGATTACAAAGTGGAAGTGACAGAGGAGTGACCGCACTAGAGTAAAGAGTGTGTGTCAACATGGGTGTGATGCGGTTTCCCAGGGAACAGATGAGTCGACATCAATGGGGATCTACAGCAGGAAGTAGTTGGAAACTGTGTTCTCCACTAAACTGAGACGAGGGAATCCTCACCTTTCTGCTAACAAAAAAAAAGAAAATCCATCATTTCCTAGCAGGCAAATCATTGATCATCAATGTCTTTGCTATTGAATCAGCACTTTGGTGTTTTCAAGGGTTACAGTGACACTGTCCGACTGTTTGCAGACCCCCATCCTGAAGCTGTTGTCAGGGGTCCACCCTGCCCTCTATGGGGGCAGAAGTAGCTCCGTTGTGTTCAGGGATTCTAATATTTAACAAAAGCAGCGGTGTATTAGTTCAGTGATAAATGATTTATATTGAAGTCAGGAAAAAACATGACCTGTTGTAATAATGAAACAGTTTGAACCTTCTGTTCGTAATGATTTCATAATGAAGGGGTTAAACAGACACGCGCTTCATTAATCAAACACACACCTTTCTCCGTGTTTGTGGTGTGTTCTCACCTTACGCCCCCCCCCCCCCCAGGTGAGGCCACGACGATAAAAAAGAAAAAACATGATAGAAGGATTAAAAGAGAACCTTATTTCCCCAGATGATGACGTCAGTCATCTGCAGACTCTCTCTCTCTCTCACACACACACACACACACACACACACACACACACACACACACACACACTTAGAGTCGTGTCTCACCTTCACCTCACATGTTATATTCAGTCGTCTTCTGTTGCAGAGAGCAGGAACACAGAATGTAGGTGTGTATGTTTGACTGACTAGTGATGATTTCAATAGATTTTTTTTTCTGAAGTACCCATTTATTTATATTCTGTATGTGTTTCTGTACAAATAATACCAGTGGATGACTGATCAGTTCTAAACATGTTGAATGAAGCGTGTCTTTACAAAGCAGAGTGCCGATGACACACACAGGGTCTGAGCAAGGACTAGTTAGTCATGTAGAAACACCTCAGAGCAGCACGCTGACTTTCAGTCTTTGTGCAGCTCAACCAGCCATGGGGATAAAATGAAGAGCAGATGTGTGTGTGCGTGTGTGTGTGTGTGTGTGTGTGCGTGCGTGCGTGTGTTTGTGCGTGTGTGTTCATGGTGGCCAAACAGCCCGCAGCAGTGTGAACCCCCTCTAACAAGTCAGTCCAAAGACGTCTGGGTTATTTATACAAACACACAGCACAACAAAAGTTCTGTTCAAGAAAAATATACTTTATTCTACTGAGGCAAATCAATAGAATAAATTAATCTACTTACAGTATTTACTATAAGGGGGACCTAAAGTCATTTTCTCAAAAACCGACAGTGCGCCTTATAATCCAGTGACCTTTATATATGAAAACTTTTATTTTTTTATTTTTTTAAATATGCTATATTGTTTGTGTCTCTGGTCATTTTCAAGATGATTTTTACTCAATTTAAGTTCCTACTGTGGGTTATGGATGAAACGTTAATGACCTCCTACAGCAACAAGTCCCCCCTTTTTATCTGTGTAGGTTTGTGTGTGTGTAAGTGTCCGTGTGCGTGTGTGTGTGTGTGTGTGTGTGTGTGTGTGTACAGGAGGACTTGTTGTGGCCACCAGAAGATGAAATGTAAAAAGACGTGTTCCTCCATCCTTTGGCCTGGGGCTCCGCTCCCTAATCACATTTCTACAGAACACAAAGCCGGAAAAGGAGGAACATTTGTCTGCAGCGGGTCGCTGATTAATACTCTGTTCCTTGTTGTTTTGAGGGAAAAGGGTGTGTGTTTGTGCACGACGTCACATGTGTGAAGTATGAACAACGTGTCAGACTCGGGCCAGGATGAAGTACGATTGGTTTTCATTGATTTTTCTGTGCAATAAATCAAGCAATGAAACGCTGACCCTTATTTAATATACAGGCTGCTCCATTTTAGGTCTAAACATTGAACACGCCCCAAACACCAAGGTAAGAAGATGATGTATTTGGCTTGTTAGCTTCCTAGACCTGCAGTGTGTGCTTTGTGCTTCCGTGTGAATGGGCTTGTTGGATTTCTTCCTGGAGAAAAAATTAAATGACTGCAAGTAGAGACAAAGAAAATGCAAAGAGAAAGAAGAATAGATGCCAAAAAAGACCACAGGTGGTTGAAATGGTGTGGTATAAGTCCATTGTCTGATGATGCTTTCACAGCTGGAGGG